>NW_011645599.1:0-2532 GCF_000225545.1 Orbilia oligospora ATCC 24927 | reverse complement strand
AATATATTTATTAGAATTGTTTTGAATTTGCTTATAATTTTTTTAATTATTTTATTTTGTAGAAGTTTAAAATTTTTAATTAATGATGTTTGATTTTTTTATTAAATTTCTGATTTAAAATCAGAAATAGAATAAATATAATTTTTATATAATTATATTATAGTTTTTATATTTAATTTTTTTTCTGTATTTATTAAGTTTTAGATATAATAAAATATTTTTTTTGTTATTGTAATTTTGTTTTTTGTATATGTTTTAAATTTTAATTTAATATCTAAAATTATTTTTAATTATTTTATTATTTTAATAGGTTGGATTTTTGTTTTGTTTGGTAAAATTAATTTATTTTTTAATTTTTTTGTTTTAAAGTGAATTATTTTTGATTTGATGTTATTAAATATAATTATATTTTTTTTATTTATTTAAAAATTGTTTTTGTTATTCTTTTTAATTTTTTTCTATTTTTTTCTATTTTTTTGTTTTAAATAATTACTGTTATATTATTAATATAAAATGGAATTTTATATGATTTATATTTTTTATTTAATTTTTTAAAAAATAGGGTTAAATAGATTAAAAAAAGTATTGATAATATTGAAGAACTTTGAAGTATTTTAATTTCTACTAGATTTAGTTTTTTTATTTGTTTATTAAATGCAAGTTTAATAAAATAATTTAATATAAAATTTTCTATTTATAAAATTAATTGTAGTAATAGTTTTATATTTTTTATTATTTTAATTAATTTTTTTTTGATATGTTATTAAAAGCTTTTTTTATATTTAAAAATAAAATAAATATTATTAGATTTTTTGTTTTTATAATTTTAATATTATTAATTAATAAAAAAATTATATTAATTATAGATTTTTATTTTCTACTTTTAATTTGTTTTATATAAAAAATTTGATTAGTTTCTAATAGAAAAGCAATTTTTTTAGCTATTATTTTTTTTGATATTTTTCTTAAACAATTTAATAAGTTTATAATTCTATAAACCTTAGAAATATTATAATCCAATTTATTTAATTTTAGCAAAATTATTTTAATTGCTTTTTTGAAATAAATTAAATAATAATTATATTTTAATAATTTAATAAATAATTTATTAAATCTTTTTAAAATTATTCTATATATTTTTTTTAAAATATAAGAAATTTATTTTATCTAGTTTTAAAAATTTTTTTTTGGAATTAAAAATGAAGATTACTTCTTCTATTTTTTTTTTAGAAATATTTTTTTATTTAATGTCTTTTTTATTAAAGGTACAAGTATTTTTTTTTTTTTTATAAATTCTGATAGTTTTAGAAATAATGCTTTTTTTAATATTTTTATTTTTTCTTCAAAATTAAATATTATTTTATTTTTGAATTTTAGGTTTAGTATTCTTTGGATTTTTTTTGGTTTTGTGTACCTTAATGTATTAAAAATTTTTTTGTTTTTTGTATTTTCTAAGTAATTTTTTTATGATTCTTTTTTTAATTTTTTAATTTTTAGAAAGAAAGTATTTTTTTTTTTTTAAAAATGTTTTTAATTTAATTGCGTTCTATTGTTTTTTTAAAATTTTTTTTTCTGTAGCATTTCTTTTTTTTTTCTTCTATTTATTAATTCCACCAAATTTTTGATTTTGGTATAATTATTAATTTTGGTGTTAATATTTTTATTGTATTAATTAAATTCTTTTAAAATAAATTTATTACCTTTTCCAAATTTTTTTCCAGTATTTTTCTATTCTCTATAAAAGAATAAACTAACTTCTCCCAAATATTTTCAAAATCTAGATTTTTATCTAATTCTATTAAATTTTTTTGGAATTTTTCCCAATCTATTTTATTCTAATTATATTTATTAAGAAATATTAAGATATCCACTAAATTATCCTCTTAAATTATACAGAAAAAAATTACCTCATAATCTGATTTAGAAATTATATTTTCTTCTATTTTTTAATTCCTAATAAATTTAATTATTAAAATTGTTGCCAAAATTATGTTTAAAACTAACAATTTATTTTAATTTTTTTTTGAAAGAAATATATAAATTTCTCTAAATCATTTAAAATTTGGAAATTCTTTTTTTTTAATTAATTTAATTATTTTTCCTAATCTCAGTTTTTTTAAAACAGTTAGAATTCTATAAAAGATAATGTAAATTAAAATTTTTAAGAATTAAACTCTTTTTTTTATAATTATTGACAATTTTTTCAAATAGTCTTTTTATTATATAGTAATTTTGTTTTCCATTTTTTTATTATTTTTTATTGTAGATATTGAAAATTTTAAAGTTTTCCAAAAAATTAAATTTAAAATCTAAAATTTGGTAATCTTCATTATTAATCAAATTTATTCTATTTATTATTTCGTAATTTTTTAATTTTTTTAAAATAAAAGTAATTATTCTTAACTTGTTTTTATCTTTTAAATTTATATAAATTAAATCATATCCTAAATATAAAATTATATTTTTTATATTTTTTATAAATTATGGTTTTATAAAAATAAAATATTAATTCTATTTTTTAAAGTAATTTTT
>NW_011645598.1:0-3155 GCF_000225545.1 Orbilia oligospora ATCC 24927 | reverse complement strand
AAAAGGTTTTATCTTTTTGTTCTTTTTTTAAATGTAGATATATCATTAGAACTTAGTTTTAAATCCTTCTTTTGCTTAATAATAAAAATTATTGTTGTCCTATTCAGTTAAAACTATAAGTTTATTAAATTTTTAAAAATAATTTTAAATAAAATTAATTTGTTTAAAAAAAGTAATACTTTATTATATACAAGAAATTTTATTGTCTTTTTCACACTACTATTTAAAAAATTTGGTAAAAGTATCATAATTAATTATAATTTTAATAACATATTTTTCTTACTTTTTAATGGGTTTAAAATAATATTATTAATAAATAATATAAATTTATAGGATAATATTTTTAAAGTATATTTTTGTGAAGAAGATTTTAGTTTTATCATCAAGAAATTGTTCGATTTAAAGTTGGAAATAAGTATTAAGTTACTAGAGAAAGTGATTAAGTTTTTTAGGTGTTCCATTGAATTTAGTTGGATCACCAATTCGTAATAATTTTATGCTATTAAATCGTTTTTAAAACTTGTTATACTTTTTTTCTATCTTCATTTCTTTTGAATTTATAATAGAGATTTTGGTGATAGTTTTCTTGATATCTTAGTTATATTTCTTTTATAAGAATTCTAATTATATTTGTAATTTTTCGAGGGTTTTAGAAAAGAGATTTTCTAATTTGGGATTAATGGAGTTTCTTTTTCTACCGTTATTAAGATCAATATTCATTTGTTCAATAAATATATTTAATATTATTAATAGGTTGTCAATATCTATACTAAGTTTTTTTATATATTTGTTGTACGTATCTTCTTATAATTTTTTTATAAGTTAAATTTGAATACTTAATTTAATTATTATAATTTTATTTTAAAATCTTAGTAATTTATAAACTTTAATAAATTTTTGTTTTTTTAATATTAGTTCTATTTTATAATTCGAAATTAAAGTTTACCTAATTTGTTAGTAATTTAATTTATACTGTAGCATATCTAATTACTTTTTGATTTATAAGTTGTACTAAAATTTTAAAAGAATCATAAAAGTCTTTTTGACTTTTACTACTTATATTTATATCTAATAGATTGTAACTTTCTGATATACACTACTTTCTTTTAAAAATTAAATTGGTTAAAATATTACATTTGTTTTAGAATTCTTTAATAAAATTTTTTAAAACAATTTAGTATTTTACTATATTTTTCAATTCTATATATTTAAATTTCTCAAAGGGTAGTATAGTATTCAAAATAAAGATATAAAGTTGTATAAATAAAAAATGTAACACAATAATTAACTATAAAACTAAATACTATTTAAATAGGTTGTAAATTAAGTTGATAAATTAACTGATAGAATTCCAAAATAAACTGAAAATTATTATTACTCAAAAATTTTTAAATATATAATAAAATTTCTTATAAATAAGTAACTAAATATATAATAAATATTTAATTAACTTATCAATATTGTTAACAGTCAATCAGTTAACATATTCAATAAAAAAAAGACTTGACATTGAATATTGCATAACAGATTAATATTAAACATTTCCACTTATCAATTAAAACAAAAAATATATTGTTCCACAATATATTTATACATAAAACAGAAAACAAGCATATAAACTCTTAATTTAAAGAATCCAAATAATTATAACTAAAAACATTCTTATAAGATAAAAAAAAGCAAAAACAAGAAGTATATTTATCGCACCAAAACATATTTCCTAATCGGGTTAGTCAATATGGCTGGGCCGTGACAAGTATATATCAGAAAATTACAGTCTATCAAATATAGATATAAGTAGTAAAAATCAAAAAAACTTTTATGATTTTTTTGAAATTTTAGTACAATTTGTAAATTAAAAAATAATTAGATATACTACAATATAAATTGAATTATTAGTAAGTTAGATAAACTTTAATCTCAAACTACAAAATAGAATTGATATTAGAGAAAACAAAAAATCTATTAAAATTTATAGATTACTAAGATCCCAAAACAAAATTACAATAATTGAATTAAGCATTTAAGTTTAACCTATGGAAAGACCACAAAAAAATACATGCAATAAATATATAAAAAAACTTAATATAGATATTAATAACCTACTAACAATATTAAACATATCTATTAAATAAATAAATATTAATCCTAACAACAATAAAAAAGGAAACTCCATCAACCCCAAACCAGAAAACTCTTTTTCTAAAATTTTCGAAGAATTACAAATACAATTAGAATTCTTACAAAAAAAATACAATCAGAACATCAAAGAAATTATTACCAAAATTTCTATCATAGATTTAGAAGGAGTAAAAATAGAAAAAAAATGTAATAAACTTTAAAAACAATTTAATAACATAAAACTATTACGAATTAACAATTTAATTAAGTTTAATGGAACACCTAAAAAATTTAATTATTTTTTTTAGTAACTCAACATTTATTTTTAATTTTAAATTAAATGATTCCCTAATAATAAAACCAAAATCCTCTTTATAGGAATATACCTTAAAAATATTATTTTATAAATTTATATTACTTACTAATAATATTATTTCAAATTTATTAAAGAATAAGAAAAACATATTATTAAAATTATAATTAATTATAATACTTTTATTAAATTTCTTAAATAATAGTATAAAGAAGATGACAAAATCTTTTATATACAACAAAATATTATTTTTTTTAAATAAATTAATTTTATTTAAAATTATTTTCAAGAATTTAATAAATTTACAATCCTAATTAAATAAAATAATAATAATTTTTATTATTAAATAAAAGAAAAATTTAAAACTAAACTCCAACAATATATTTATATTCAAAAAAAAAATAGAAAGATAAAAACTTTTTTAATATAATTTATATAAAATATAATAATATATTATTAAAATTAATAATATTAATTTTAAAATTTATACTAATTAATCCTCTTATAATAATAAAAAAAAATAATAACAATTTTAATAATTTTAAAAGTAAAAAAATAAAAAAAATAATAACAAACAATAAAAATGTAATAAGAACAGAAAGATATATTTTAATTAGATTTTTAAACTTATATTTATAGATTTTAATAATATATAATAATAATATCTATATAACAAATTTAAAAAGAATTTAAAATCCAACATACCACTATATTAGAATTG
>NW_011645597.1:0-2471 GCF_000225545.1 Orbilia oligospora ATCC 24927 | reverse complement strand
TTTAAAATATTTATTTAGTAAAACAAGATAATACCAAAAAAAAACATAAACAATTTAAAAAGAATACTAATTAATAAAAAGCAAAAATCATAATAATATTTATAGTTTATACACATTTAATAGTATTCTTTGTTATAAATATACTTTTTTATATATTATTAATATAATTAATTTAAATTAACTTCCTTAATTTTCTAATATCAAAAAAACTTATTTAAAATTTTTTATTAAATAAATTATATTAATGTCACGGCCCAACCATATTAACTAACCCAATTAGGAAATATGTCTTGACACAACAAACATACTTCTTATTTTTATCTTTTTTTATCTCATAAAAATATTTTTAATTATAATTATTCAAATTCTTTAAATTAAAAATTTATACACCTATTTTTTACCTCATATACAAATATATTATAAAATAATATATTTTTTATTTTAATTAACAAACAAAAATATTTAACACTAACCCATCATGTAATATTTAACATTAAATTTTTTTTATTGAATATGTCAACTAATTAATTATTAACAATATTAATAAATTAATTAAATATTTATTATATATCTAATTACTTATTTATAAAAAACTTCATCATATATTTAAAAATTTTTAAGTAATAATAATTTTTAGTTTATCTTAAAACTCCATCAATCAATTTATCAATTTAATTTACAACCTATTTAAATAATATTTAATCTCACAACTAATTATTATATTACATTTTTTATTTATATAATTTTATATCTTCACCCCAAATATTATATTACCCTCTAAAAGATCTAAACATATAAAGTTAAAAAACACAACAAAATACTAAACTATTTTAAAAAACTTTACTAAAAAATTCTAAAACAAATATAACACTTTAACCAATTTAATTTTTAAAAAAAAATAATATATATCAAAAAATTACAATTTATCAAATATAAATATAAGTAATAAAAGTCAAGAAGACTTCTACAATCCCCTTGAAACTTTAGTATAACTTACAAATTAAAGAGTAGTTAAACATGCTGCAGCACAAACCGAACTACTAGCAAGACAAAGTTTATAGACCACTAGGATCCCAAAATGAAATTACAATAGTTGAATTAGGCATTCAAGTACAATTTGTAAAAAAACCACAAAAAAATACATGTAACAAACATATAAAAAAACTCAATACAAACATTAACAACCTATTAACAATATTAAACATATCTACAAAATAAATAAATGTTGATCCTACCAACAGTAGAAAAAAAATTTTCATTAACCCCCAACCAAAAAACTTTTTTTTCTCCTAAAACCCTCAAAAAATTACAAAAGCAATTAAAATTTTTACAAAAAAAATACAACCAAAATATTAAAAAAGTTATTATTAAAATCTTTATCATAGATTCAAAAAAAGTAAAGATAGAAAAAAAATATAACAAGTTTTAAAAATAATTTAACAACATAAAATTATTATAAATTAACAACCTAATTAAATTTAACAAAACACTTAGAAAATTTAATCACTTTTTTTAACAATTTAACACCCATTTTTAACTTTAAATTAAACAATTTCCTAATAATAAAATTAAAATCTTTTTTACAGAAATATACCTTAAAAATATTATTTTATAAATTTACATTACTTACCAATAATATTATTTTAAACCCATTAAAAAATAAAAAAAACATATTATTAAAATTATAATTAATTACAATACCTTCACCAAATTCCTTAAACAACAATATAAAAAAAACAACAAAATCTCTTATATATAATAAAACATCACCTCCCTCAAATAAACCAATTTTGTTTAAAACTATTTTCAAAAATTCAACAAATTCATAGTCCTAATTAAATAAAATAATAATAATTTTTATTACTAAATAAAAAAAAAATTTAAAACTAAACTCTAATAATATATTTATATTTAAAAGAAAAAATGAAAAATAAAATTTTTTTTAATATAACTTATATAAAAATATAATAATATATTATTAAAATTAATAATATTAATTTTAAAATTTATATTAATTAATCCTTTTATAATAATAAAAAGAAAAATAATAATAATTCTAATAATTTTAAAAATAAAAAAATAAAAAAATAATAATAAATAATAAAAATATAGTAAAAATAAAAAATATACCTCAATTAAACTTTTAAACTTACATTTATAAATTTTAACAACACACAACAACAATATTTATATAATAAATCCAAAAAGAATCTAAAATCCAATATATTATTATACTAGAATTATAATAAAATTAAATATTTTTAAAAATAATTATTTTAGAAAATTAATAAAATATTACACATTAATATAAATAGTTTTTATAATATTAATTAAAATTTTAAATTTTAATAAAAAATTAAAAAAAATCTATTAAATTTAAGATAATATTTTAAAAAAAAGATTTTATTAAAAATATTTAACAATAAATTTTTAAAACTATTTATAAAAACTTTTTATAAATTTTTACCTCT
>NW_011645596.1:0-2850 GCF_000225545.1 Orbilia oligospora ATCC 24927 | reverse complement strand
TATATCTTTAAAAAAAATTTTTATATAAAAAAATTTTTTTAACATAAATTCCTATATACAATATTTTTCTATATAAAATTTCTCTACAACATCTTATTTCCCTTTTAAAATATTTATTATTTATAAAAAAATTCTATATAAAAATTTTAAATAATAAAATTTTTTTAAAATAATATTACAATCTAATTATATTAACTAACCAAATTAGAAAATAAAACTTAATACAATAAATATACTTTTATTTCTTATTTCTATTTTATTTACAAAATTATTCTTTATATAATTTCTCAAATCTTCCTATTTAAAAAAATATACTTTTCATTCTACATTTATATATTTTATATTATTCAAAATAATATATATTTATTTCCCCAAAACAATCAAAAATATTAACAATTAAACCATTTAATTATATATATATAGTTTAACGCCAAAACTTAGATATTAATAATTAAAATAATTATAAATGTTTATAACCTCATAAATGCTCACAATTTTAATACTATTTACAACTAATTACTTATTATATCCTAAAATTCTATAAAAAACTTTCTCATATATATATAAACCTTTAAACAATAACAATTTCTAAATTTATTTTTAGACTTTATTAGTCAATTTATCAACAACCTTATTAACTTAATTTACAACCTATTTAAACAACATTTAATCTCACAACTAATTACTATATTACACTTTCTATTCATATAACTTTATATTTTCACCCTAAATACTATATTACTTTCTAAAAGATCTAAACATATAAAGTTAAAAAACATAATAAAATACTAAACTATTTTAAGAAACCTTGCCAAGGAATCCTGGGACAAGTGTAACATTTTATAACTATTATTAACATTTTATTCAAAAATATAATTTTATATTAGTAATATTATCTGAATTTACAAAAAAATAAATTAAATTTAAATTATATTATTTATTTATCATACACGCGTGCAACCTTTCGGTTATGGCAGTTTGAAAAAACTGTCCTAATACATGACTTTCACACCTTATTTTGATTTTTACACATAAACATAAAACAGACAGTAAACTAAAAAATAAAATGAAATATGGAAAGTACTTTTTATTATTGTTTTTTATTTTTTGTTTTTATTTTTATTTTTGGGATTTTCTTTTTATCCCTTATATCTTTTTTTTTTTATAAAAAGAACAATATTATGAATTTATTATTTTTATCCACCCACTTTAATATAATATTTAAAACTTATTACTTATTTCCAGAATTTTATAATCTTATTTTAGATTTTTAAATTTTCTTATTTTATAAATAAACTATCTTTTTAATTTTTATTACTTTTTTGTATAATATTTATTTTATTTAAAAACTTCTCCAATAAAATCATACCATTTTTATTAAATAATAAATAATTATAATCAAATTATTTTTTACTTTTAAATTCTTCTTTTAACACCTCTTTTTCTTTTTTATAAAATTAACATTCCATAATTAGATATTTTAGTATTTATAGTGTGTTTCTACATAAACAATTTTTATTTAAAACCCCAAAATTTGGTATTTTAATTAAATAATTGTTGAAGTAACCATACCCAATTCTTAGTTATATTAAAACCAAAACAAATTTATTACTAAATTTAACAAAATTCTTATTTTTTTTTAATTTAGGCTAATTATTGTAATTGATTTTTTTTATATTTTTTTTGTATTTTTCTTCCTATTTTATTAAATCTTTTTTTTTTATTTTTCTTTTTAAAAACGCAAAGAATTTATAAAAACTTTTTTATTTTTATTTTACAATTTCTTTTGCTAAAAAGTTTGCCCTTTTATTCCCCTTAACATCAGAATAACCTAAAACCTATTCTATAAATAAATTAATATTTCTAGAAATTAATTCCCCTACTATCTCCTATATTTCTGATACTATCTCTTATTTTACTCCAATTTTTAAAGATTTTAACCTCTTTATTATAACTTAATTATTTATAAAAAAATAAATATTTTTTACTAAATTATTTTTATTACTTATTTCAAAAAATTTTATAAATCTTTCTCTTAAAGTAATTAATTCTACATCATACACCTCCATATTCTTATCCAAACTATAATATATTTCGAAAATAAATTTATTATTTATTTCTCTATAAATCTTAATTTCAATAAATTTTTTATTTTTATTATTATTTTTTATTTCAAGCATTAAACCATCCATATAAATTAAAAATTTTTTTTTTAAATTTAAATTTTCTTTTTTATTTTTATAATTTTCTACTTCTAAATCTTTTAATATATTGTTAATATTAATTTCAATTTTATTTTCTATCTATAATAAGTTTAAAATAATACTGATTTCTTCCACCTTAATATATAAATTTATCAAAAAATTTATTCTTAATAATATTCTATCTAATATAGAAATATATTCTTTTTTCTTTTCTTCTTTTTTATTTTCATTCTAATTTAAGTATAAATTTTTATTTTCATCTTTATATCTAAAACAGAATTCTAGCAAAAAAGATTCTAGAATCCTTATTTTAATCAAGTAATTTTTATTAAAATATAAAGATTTTAAAATATATTATTTTTATATGCCGTTTAATCTTATTTCTAGTAGTAAAATTAATACCTCAACTTCTAATAAATATATTAAAGTTATTTTAAATACACCTATAATTTTCTTCAATATTTTATTTTAAATTAATTTAAATTCCTTCAAAATATTTTATTAATTTTGATTTTTCTATTATATTTCAGATTTATAATCAAAAACTAAATAAATATAACTTTTATACAATTATATTAAAACTTTATTTTAATTTTTTTCTAAATTTACTAATACTCTAATAAAATTAAAAATTTATTCGCTATAT
>NW_011645595.1:0-3004 GCF_000225545.1 Orbilia oligospora ATCC 24927 | reverse complement strand
TTTAAAAATCTTTTTTAAATAGATATGGAAGTAATCTAATAAATTTAGTAATTTAGTTATAATTTAATTAGTTAATAAATTCTATATAACTAATAACAATTATATAGTTTTTTTTATAAAAATAACAATAATATCAAATAATATAAATAATCTAAAAAATTAATTATAAGTATGGTAGTTTTACTAGATATTATTAATTTATATATTATTAATTATAAAAAATATATAATATTTAATATAGATATTATATTATATAAAAAATATATAAATAATATTTTATATATTATTATAACTATTAATATAAAAATAATTATTAAAATTATGTATACTATAATTAAATTATTTTTTAATATGATATATAAGTATAAAATTAATAACTCGAAATATATATTTCTAGATCTAGAGATATATAAGAAAAAACGTATTTGGAAGTATAAATTTTACGAAAAATAGATAAATAATTACGAAATATTTTATTAAACTTTAGATCATTTTTTTTATATAAAGAAAAAATATTATATAAAAAAATTTATAAATTAACTATACTTTTATATTTAAAAATAAAATATATTATAGTTTATAACTATTTTTAAAATAATCTTATTTTTAGTTGAAGATACTTTATAAATATTATAAGGTTATAGACTAAGAAATATAAAAATAAAAAATAAGAAAATAAGGATATTATTAAATTAAACAAATTTTTTATAATTTTTATTCTTAAAAATATTATAAACAATATTTAAAATTCAATAAATACGCAAATTTTATGAGAAAAAATAATAAATATGTAGGTATAAGACTTAAATATTCCAAACGAATAGATAAATGTAAAATTAATTTTGTTATTTGAAAAAAAAACAAAATTTATAATAAATTATATTATTTATACTTAAAATATATAAAAAAATTGTTTTTAATAAACTAAACATATTAATTTATTAGAAATAGAAAAATAATAATTAATTATAAATTAGTTTAATTTTTTATATTGTTTATAATATTTTATAAGTATACTGTAATTCAATTATTTATTACAATTTTGTTTTTCTTTTTTTAGATATAGAATATTTTGGTTTAAAAGATATTATATCTTATAGGGGTAATAAATTACTTCTGTAAGGATTTATACAATAAATTCATAAACCAGTTATTAGTTACCAAGGACTATAAAATACTTAAAAAAAGAAAAGATTAATAATAATTTAGTATTAAAAATCTGGTGTTTAGATAGAGTAATATATAAAGGTACGTCCCTTCTATAAAAAGTTAAAATAATTAACGAAATTAAGGCTATATTGTAAGTAAACGCCTAAGTTGGGTAAAAAGGATACTAGCTTTTTAAATCAAATCCTCTTATTTTGAAACTTTTTTTTTCGCTTCGCGAAAAAGAAATTTAAAATTTATTTTAAATTAGTTTATGATGTATGGGAAGAATTTATTTTTATTTGTAGATGAAAATATTTTTTTTTAATATGAAGTAAAAATTTTATATAAATATATTTTAATATTTTAAGATATTAATTTGAAGTTATAACCTTTTTTGGCTTTCTTTTATTTAAATTAGGTTTGAACAAGAATTAAACAATTTTAAAAAAGTAGATTTATAATTTATTAATATTAATAGGATTCTATAATATAAGAATACCTATAACTCCAATAAAAAGATTTAATAATAAAAAGTTATTAAATTTTTTAATAAACAAAAATTTCGGGAATGTTATTATATTATGAAAGTGGTATTTTTATAATATATTTTAATAATTAAAAAATAATATAAATTTAGTATATAAATATTAATTAACTAATATTTTTAAAAATAAAATTTAATTTAGAAATAATTATTGGGAAAAGTTTATAAAATTAAGTATTAATAAAAACCTTACTATTATTGGTATTAAATTCAATTATTTTTAGAATAAGTATAAGAAATATAAACTGGAAAATTTTAAAAATATTTCCTACTTTTATAACATTTTTAAAATATATAAAAATTTTGGAAAATAAAATCTATAATAGTTTGCTATAATATATGTTTTAAACCAATATTAAAATATTTTTTTGGATTTTTAAATTAATTATAGAAAAATAAACCATAATATATACAATTTTTAAATAAATTATAAATAATTTAAATAAAATTAATTTAAAAATTTTTAGTATAAGTTTAAATTTTAAAATATATATAGTAATAATGAATATTGTAATATATTATATTAATATATTTATATAAGAATTAGATAAAAAAATCTTTTAATAAATATAAAAGAATATAATAAAATATAATTAAATTGATATAATAGTTATTGTTAAAGAATTTTATAAAATAAGTAATAATTATATATATTTTTTATATTAAAATAAATAAAATATAAAATAGTATAAATAGTTTAAAGAATTTATTATAAATATAATAGTTTTTCTAAATATTATAAATTTATATATATTTGATTTTGAGAAAAATATTTTTTTTGAAAAAAATATATAAAATTATGGATGATATATAAATAATATATTATATATTATATTAATTATATTATTTAAAATAATGATTGAAAGAATGTATGATATAAAAGTTTTTTTAGGTATGATATATAAATATTTAATAAATAAAATATTAGTTTATTATTTAAATATTAAAAATATTTAAAAAAAAAAGTTTATAAAATATAAATTTTATAAAAAATTAATAAATTATTATGAGATATTATATTAAACTTTAGATTATTTTTAATATATTAAAAAAAAATAATTATTAAAAAATTTAGTAGATTAATTATATTATTATATTTAAAGGTAGAATATATTAAAATAAATAAAAATTTTAAGATAATCTTGTTAATTATTAAAAATTTTTTATTAATCTTATTAAATTTTATTATAAAATATTAACAAAATTTAAATAAAAATAAATAAAAGAATTATAATTTAAAAATTTAATTTATTTATTATAAAAAGTATTATAAATAATATTTAAAAAAAAAATATATAATATATATAGAAA
>NW_011645594.1:0-3856 GCF_000225545.1 Orbilia oligospora ATCC 24927 | reverse complement strand
TTGTTTAATATAAAGATATATTTTTTTTTTTTTTTTATTTTTATTTTAATTTAAATATAAGTTTTTATTTTTATTTTTATATTTAAAATAGAATTTTAGTAAAAAAGATTCTAACATTTTTATTTTAATTAAATAATTTTTATTAAGATATAAAAATTTTAGAGCATATTATCTTTATATATTATTTAATTTTATTTTTAGTAGTAAAATTAATATTTCAATTTTTAATAAATATATTAGAGTTATTTTAAATATATTTATAATTTTTTTTTAATATTTTATTTTAAATTAATTTAAATTCTTTTAAAATATAGGTTTTATATACTCTCAACAATAATTTTTGAAAATTAAAAAGATTATACGGAACGACCCCCCCATAACTTTTGAACGGAATATTCAAAAGTAATAAAAATTAGATAAATTGGAAGAGTAAAAAAAATAGAATTAAAATATCTAGAAAAATAAATTGTAATAAAAATTGACAAATAATAAATAAAAAATCAAAAAAATAAATAATTTTACAATTATTTATTACACAAAAAGGAGTTTTTTCGCTAAAAAATTAAATTAAAACTAAAATAATTTAGTTTAATAATAATAAATAATATATTTACTAATTTATTTTTAAATGAACTAGTAATAACAATTTAAAATTACATTTACTTATTTAAAAATAATAATAATAAGAAAAAATAAAAATAATAAATTTTAATAAATCTTAATAAAAAAGAATTAAATAGAAAAAATTTAATTTTAAAATTAAAAAGAATAAATAATTTATTAAAAAAAAAATAAAAAAAATAAAAAATCTAAAAAAAAAATATTAAAATTTGAAAACTAATAAAAGTCATACATAGAAATAATATAAAAATTATAAATTTAGTAAAAATTAAAAAAAATATAAAAATAAATTGAAATTTTACAAAAATTAAAAATTTAAAAATAATAAAATATAATTAATTAAAAGAAATTAATTATTTTAAAAAATACAACAATCTTACTAATATAAAAATTAAATATTTTTAAAGAAAAAATAAATAAAATTTTTTATAAAAAACCAAAAATTTAGAAATAATGATTTTTGGAATTTTTTTAAACTTAAAAAACAACTTAATATTAATTGTATATAAAAAAACATAAAAAGAAGAAATTTTTAAATATAAAAAAAATATTTATTAAGAATTTATTAAAATTAATAAATACATATAAAAACCATCTACTATCAAAAAATAAAATTTTCTAATAATATATAGAATTTTTATAAAATAATATAAAAATAACATAGAAGATTTTAAAAAAGAAATAAAAACAAATAATATAATAAAATTAATCAAAAACCCAAAATAACTAATTAAAAAAGAAAAATTAAATAGAAAAAATTTTTCATCAATTATTATTATAATAAAAATAAGAAAAAAAGTCATATATACTCAACAAAAAAAATATATATTTTTTGAAAAAAAGAAATTAAAAATAAAAAAGTTTTTAAAATTAAATAAAAATAATAAATATATAAATTATTAAAAAAAGAAATATTATATAATTAAATACAAAAATAAATTAAGTTGTGGAATATATATAGAAAAATATAAAATAATAAATTATAATTACAATATATATTAAGAAAAATATAAATCCTATACACATATAAAAGTGAAATATATAAATTATAAAAAAGAATATATAACTAATAATACTAAATATTTTAAAAACAAAAAAGTAAAAAAATCTTAAAATAAATAAAAAAAAAATTTAAAAATAATATAACATAATTATAAAAAATCGATAAATATAATACAATTTATATTAAATTTTATATTAAATAAAATAAAAATAATTTTTCTATAAAAATTATGAGTTTTAAAAAAAATAATACAATTATATACCCGAAATTTCAACTAATTATTATAAATTTTAAAGAAAAATATAAAAATCAAATAAAAATATTAATATTTATTTCTAAAAATATATTTTTTAAAATTTTAAATAGAGAAGATTTAATAAATAATAAAAACTACCAAATAATTAATTTAAAATTAAAAGAATTTAAAAAAATTAAAATTTTTAACATCTACAACAAAAGACATTAAAATATATAAAACAGCGAATATATAATAAATAAATTATATAATAAAATAAATTTATATTATACAAAAAAGATATTATTAATTAGAAATTTTAATATATATTATTTATTATAAAATTTTAAAATTAAAATTAATTTAAAATCAAAAAAAATAATTGATTTAATTAAAAATAAAAATTTATAATTAATAAATAGAAAAAATATAATAACACACTATTATATTAAAAAAAATAAAATAAAATTCTCAATCATAAATTTATCATTTATAACTTTTAATTTAAAAAAATTAATTACTAATTAAAAAATAGATAAAAAAATAAATATAAAATCTAATTATAAAGTTATCTTAATTAAAATAGAATTTAATAATAATAATTTAATAAATAACTTTATATTAACTAATAAATTTAATTGGAAAAAAACAAATTAAAACAAATTTAAAAAAGAATTATTAAATTTAAATAAAAATTTAGATAAAAATAATTTATAGGATAATTTTATAAATTCTTATATTGTAAGAAGAAGAGATCTAGAAAATAATTTAAAAAAAGCAACATCTTTATTTTAAAAAAAATATAATTTTGATAGTAAAAAAATTTACACCAATATAGAAAAAGATTAAAAATAAAAAAATAAAAAAAACTATTTTCACATCTAATTCCAAAAAAAACACTAAAACCAGATAAAATTAATTTTCTATATTTAAAAAAAATTTATAAAATTATACCAAAAAAATTTAACAACTTATTTAATAAATTACTAAATAATAGATACTATTTAATTTACTTCAAAAAAGTAATTAAAACAATTTTACCAAAACCTAATAAATTAAATTATAATATTTTTAAAGTTTACAAAATTATAAATCTTTTAAACTATTTAAGAAAAATATTAGAAAAAATAATAATAAGAAGAATAGTATTTTTATTAAAAACTAATAAAATTCTAAATTTAGAATAAATTAAAAATAGAAAATAGAGATTTGCTATAGATGTAGTTTTGGCTTTAGTTTATGATATAAAAATAGTAGATTTAAAAAAGTTTAAAATATCTATTTTATTTTTAGATATTAAAAGAACTTTTAATAATATTTCAAAAGAAAAATTAATAAATACTTTAAAAAATATAAAATTTTTAAAACAATTAATTAAATAGATTAAAAACTTTATATTAAAAAAATTAATTAAATTATCTTTTAATAAGCAAATAGAAAAATTAAAATTAGTAAAAATTAAAATACCACAAGGTTTACCAATCTCATTAATTTTATTTTTATTATACTTAACACTACTATTTAATAAACTAGAATGAAAAATGCCATCTATCAAAAAATTATCATATATAAATAACCTAACATTAATTTCAACAAACAAAAAAAATAAAACAAAATATAAAAAATTAAAAACAACTACAAAAATTACTTTTAATTAAACAAAAAATAATACAGTAACTTTTAATAATATAAAATCAAAACTAATTCATTTTAAAACAAAAAACAAAAATAAAAATAAAAATAAAAATAAAAAAATAATAATATTACCAAATAACACAAAAATCAAACCTAACAAAATAATAAAATAATTAAGAATACATTTAAATATGGAACTAAAATTCAAAAACCACATAAAAAATAAAAACAAATATAGCAAATAAAATTTTTAATTTTATTAAAACACTAACCAACTTAAAAAAAAATTAAAACAAAAGTTTTAATATAATTATATAAAAGTTATATTTATTTAATTTCTAATTATAAATCTAAAATATAAT
>NW_011645593.1:0-2385 GCF_000225545.1 Orbilia oligospora ATCC 24927 | reverse complement strand
ATAATTTTTTAATTTTAATTGTGTTATTGATAAATATAATTATTTTTTTTTTTAAAATTATAAATAGTAAAAATAAATTTTATTTTATAATTTTTTAAAGGTTTTTGTGTTTATAATAATAATTTTAAATAAGTAATTTATATATATTTAATTATTTTCCTAATTAATATAAATTTTATGCTTTTTATATTATAATTTTTTAGATTTAAAAATTTGGTAATATTAATAATATTAATATTAATAATTTTTTTATAATCTTAAATTTTTATTTTAAATTAAATTATTTCTTTAATAAATTTTTTAATTTTATTAAAGTATTTTATAAATTTAGAGATTTTTTTAAAATAAAATAAAAAATTATTTTTAATTATAAATTTATAATTTATATATATTTCTATATTATTATTATCTAAATATATAAGAGTTTTAACAAATTTTTGAGAATAAAAATATAAAATAATAGAAATTTTAGTATGGGGTTTAAATGGTGTTTTAATTTCTTTAAAATTTAAACAAAAAAATGGATTTTAAAATATAAAAAAAATTTATAGTATTTTTTAAAACTAAAAAATTTTTGAAGTAATAAGTTAAATTTTACTTTGTTATATATTATAATTTATAGTTAAATTTACTTTTTTCCTTATTCTTTTTTGGCGTTTTTTTGTGAATAATATTTTAAAAGAGATGTTATTTTATTTTAAATGTTTTTATAAATAAGTTTTTGGATATTTTGGTTTTTAGTAAAATAGGGATTGTAAAAAACATATTAGATTAATCCTTTTTAAAACCTTTTATTTGAATAATTATTAATAAAATATCTTTTTTTTTGTAGTATAGGTATAATTTTTAAGTTTGATGTTAGTTTTTTTTTTTTAGATTAGTTATTTTTGAATGTTTTTGGTGGATTGATTTATAAGTCTAAGTTTAAAATAATTATTTTTTTAGGTTTATTAAAGTTAATTAGTATTGTTGGTTTTTATTAGTTTTTTTGGTGCTGGGGTTGGGGTATTTTTCTTTTAGAATTTTTTAATTATTAAGTTTTGAAATTTCTTTTTTATATTTAAAATTTGCTAATTATTGTTAAAATATTAATAAAGAATAATAAAATTATCGAAGTTTTTAAAAAATATTTTTTTAATAATTAAAAGTTTTTTTATTTTAATGCATAAATTATATTATAAATAAACAATTTAAATGGTATTATTATAATTTAGGTGTTTTATAAAACATCTAAATTTTATTAAATAAATAAAGAAAAATTTATTAATTTATTTTAGATTTTTTAATTCTTATTTTATAATTTTAATAAAATTAAAATTTTTGAAGGTTTTTTTAAACTATATGGTAAACTTAATATAAATATCTTAGTTTTATATTTTATTATTAATATTATATTTATTAAAAATTAATTTTATTAAATTTCTTTTAAAAAAACTAATAATATATATAATTTTCTTTTTAAATATAATAAATTTAATAGTTTTTTTTTATATTTATTATTAAATTAGATTAAGAAATTTTGTAATTTATGGAATTTAGTATTGTTAAAAGAATTAAAATTTAAAAATTTGATATTTAAAATAATTATTAGAATTATTATAAACATGTTATTTTTAAAATATTTAAAAACTATTATTATAATTTTAATTTATTTAATAGTAAATTTTAATAAAATAATAATTATAATTTCTTTTTTAATATTTTTTCCTTTAAAAGACTCACTTTTTAATAAAACTAATATTAATATTTAAATATTAAATTAATAAAATTACAAAATAATAAAATATAAAAAATTATATATAAATTAGTTATAATATCAAAATAATATAATCATTTTTTAAAGAATCCAAAAAAGAATAAAACGACCCCCCCATAACTTTTAAATAAAATATCCAAAAACAATAAAAATCAAATAAATCAAAAAAACAAAGAAAATAAAATTAGAATATTTAGAAAAATAAATTATAATAAAAATCAACAAATAATAAATAAAAAATTAAAAAAACAAATAATTTTATAATTATCTACGATATAAAAAGAGATTTTTTACTAAAAATCAAACTAAAACTAAAATAGTTTAATTTAATAATAACAGATAATATATTTATTAGTTTATTTTTGGATAAATTAGTAATAACAACCCAGGATTACATCTATTTATTTAAAAATAGCAACAATAAGAAAAGATAAAAATAATAAATTTTAGTAGATCTCAACAAAAAAGAATTAAATAAAAAGGATTTAATTTTAAAATTAAAAAAAATAAATAACTTATTAAAAGAAAAAATAAAAAAAATAGAAATTTAAAAAAAAAATATCAGAATTTGAAAATCTATAGAAATCATACACAGAAATAGTACAAAAATTATAAATTTAGCAAAAATT
>NW_011645592.1:0-3622 GCF_000225545.1 Orbilia oligospora ATCC 24927 | reverse complement strand
TTTTTTTTTAAAATATTATTTTAAATTTGATAAATTTTTTTTAATCTTTTATTAAAATCTTAAAATTTTAATTAACATTATAAAACTATTTATATTAGTATATAATATTTCGTTAATTTTCCAAACAATTATTTCTAAAATATCCAATTTTATTACAATTTCAGTATAACAACATATTAGATTTTAAACCCTTTTTAGATTTATTATACAAATACTATTATCATATATTATTAAAATCTATAAATACAAATTCAAAAATCTAATTAAAGTACATTCTTTCATTTTTACTATATTTCTATTATCTATTATTATCCTTCTTATTTTTCTTACCTCCAAAATTATTAAAGTTATTATTATTCTTCTTTTTATTATTATAAAAAGATTAATTAATATAAATTTTAAAATTAATATTATCAATTTTAATAATATATTATTATATTTTCATATAAATCATATTAAAAAGGTTTTTATCTTTCTATTCCTTTTTTTAAATATGTTACACCTGTTCTAGGATTCCTTGGCAAAATTTCCCAAAACAGCTTAGCACTCTGCTATGTTTCTTAACTCTATATGTTCAGATCTCTTAGAGGGTAGTATAGTATTTAAAACAAAAATATAAAATTATATAAATAGAAAATATAATATAGTAATTAGTTATAAGATTAAATACTATTTAAATAAATTATAAATTAAATTAATAAGTTAACCAATAAAATCTAAGAATAAACCTAAAGACTGTTATCGTTTAAAAATTTATATATACATAAAAAAGTTTTTTATAGAACTTTAAGATATAACAAGCAATTAATTATAAGTAGTGTCGAAATTATGAGCGTTTATAAAATCGTGAGTATTTATAATTATTCCGGCTACTAATGTTCAAGCTTTAACGTTAAATTATGTATATATAACTAAATAATTCAATCGTTAATATTTTTGATTGTTTTAAAAAAACGAACATATATTGTTTCAAACAATATAAAATATATAAGTGTGGAATAAAAAGCATATTTTTTTAAATAGGAAAATTTAAAAAATTATATAAAGAATAATTTTGTAAATAAAATAGAAGTAAGAAATAGAAGTATGTTTATTGCGCCAAGTCTTATTTCCTAATCCGGTTAGTCAATATGGTTGGGCCGTGACAAAATATAAATATACTATTAAAGTTTAATCTTAAATTCTTCTTTTATTTAATAATAAAAATTACCATTATTTTATTTAATTAAAACTACAAATTTATTAAATTTTTAAAAATAATTTCAAATAAAATTAATTTATTTAAAAGAAATAATACTTTATTATATATAAAAAACCTTATTATTTTTTTTATATTATTATTTAAAAAATTTAGTAAAAACATCATAATTAATTATAATTTTAATAATATACTCTTCTTATTCTTTAATAAGTTTAAAATAATATTATTAATAAATAATATAAATTTATAAAATAATATTTTTAAAATACATTCTTATAAAAAAATTTTTAATTTTATTATCAAAAAATTATTTAATTTAAAATTAAAAATAAGTA
Organism: Orbilia oligospora ATCC 24927; assembly: GCF_000225545.1. NCBI lineage: Eukaryota > Fungi > Ascomycota > Orbiliomycetes > Orbiliales > Orbiliaceae > Orbilia > Orbilia oligospora. The sequence continues at coordinate 2,086 of NW_011645592.1, read as the reverse complement.
TTAAATTATTAAAAAAAGTAATTAAATTTTTCAAATATTCTATTAAACTTAATTAAATTATTAATTCATAATAATTTTATATTATTAAATTATTTTTAAAATTTATTATATTCATTTTTTATTTTTGTTTTTATTAAATTTATAATAAAGATTTTAGTAGTAACTTTCTTAATATTTTAATTATATTTTTTTTACAAAAATTCCAATTATATTTGTAATTTTTTAAAAATTTTAAAAAAAGGTTTTCTAATTTAAAATTAATAGAATTTCCTTTTCTATTATTAATAAAATCAATATTTATTTATTTAATAAACATTTTTAATATTATTAATAGTTTATCAATATCTATATTAAATTTTTTTATATATTTATTACGCATATTTTTTTATAATCTTTTTATAAATTATACTTAAATACTTAATTTAACTATTATAATTTTATTTTAAAATCCTAATAATTTATAAATTTTAATAAATTCTTTATTTTTTTTAATATCAATTCTATTTTATAATTTAAAATTAAAATTTATTTAATTTACTAATAATTTAATTTATACTACAACATATTTAATTATTCTTTGATTTACAAGTTGTACTAAAATTCCAAAAAAATCATAAAAATTTTTTTTGATTTTTATTATTTATATTTATATTTAATAAATCATAATTTTCTGATATATATTACTTTCTTCTAAAAAATTAAATTAATTAAAGTATTATATTTATCCTAGAATTTTTTAATAAGATTTCCTAAAATAATTTAATATTTTATTATATTTCTTAACTTTATATATTCAGATTTTTCAAAAAATAATATAATATTTAAAGTAAAAATATAAAATTATATAAATAAAAAATATAATATAGTAATTAATTATAAAACTAAATATTATTCAAGTAAATTATAAACTAAATTAATAAATTAATTAATAAAGTTTAAAAATAAATTTAAAAACTATTATTATTTAAAAATCTATATATATATAAAAAAATTCTTTATAAAACTTTAAAATATGACAAGTAATTAATCATAAATAATATTAAAATTATAAATGTTTATAAGGTTGTAAATGTTTACGATTATCTTAACCACTAATATTTAAATTTTAACGTTAAATCATATATATATAATTAAATAATTTAATTATTAATATTTTTAATTATTTTAAAAAAACGAACATATATTGTTTCAAATAATATAAAATATATAAATACAAAATAAAAAATATATTTTTTTAAACAAAAAAATCCAAAAAATTATATAAAAAATAATTCTATAAACAAAATAGAAGTAAAAAACAAAAGCATATTTATCACGCCAAGCCCTATTTTTTTAATCCCGTTAGTCAATATGGCTGGGCCATGACAATTCTACTACAATTATACAAAAAACAATAATAAAAAAAAGATTTAAAATAAAAAATTAATTTTTATATTTAAAATATTAATTTAATACATTTTATAATACTTAAAATTTAAAGTAAATTAACATATTAAATTATTATATAAATATTTCTATTTTTAATAAATCCATAAAACTCCACAATAGTTTTTAGATAAACTTAAAATTTTTTTGAAAAACCGCATAAAACAATTTATTATTATTTTCAAATTCACCAAAACAGTTTAAACTTAAAATTTCAAATCCATAAGTCCACACAGAGCAGTTTAACGAAGCCATCAAACCGCTCCAAACCGCTCCATCCTCACACTAATTAATTTAAGAATATTTATTTAGATATTAAAGGTAAAAATTTATAAAAAATTTTTGTAAATAATTTCAAAAATTCGTTATTAAATATTTTTAATAAAGTTTTTCTTTTAAAGTATTATTTTAAATTTAATAAATTTTTTTTAATTTTTTATTAAAATTTTAAAATTTTGATTAATATTATAAAATTATTTGTATTAGTATATAGTATTTTATTAATTTTTTAAACAATTATTTTTAAAGTATTTAATTTTATTATAATTTTAGTATAGTGGTATATTAGATTTTGGATTTTTTTTAGATTTGTTATATAAATATTATTATTATGTATTATTAAGATTTATAAGTGTAAATTTAAAAGTTTGATTAGAATGTA
>NW_011645591.1:0-2331 GCF_000225545.1 Orbilia oligospora ATCC 24927 | reverse complement strand
TATTTTATATATTAATTTTTTAAAAGATAATAATAATTAATAATTTTATATAAAAATTAAAAATTTTTTTATTTATTATAGCTTTATAAATTTTTAATATTATTTATAAGTTATTTTAAGATTATATAATTAGTAATAGATTTTATTATTATTATTTACATAAAATTATTCTAGTATTATCTAAATAAGATTTTTATATAATAAAAATAATAAAGATTATAATAATTTTATATTTTATTTTGAATAAATATCTTTAAAGTATAAACTTTACTTTATTATTTAATTATAAAATTTTAGATTTTCGTAATTTTTTTTAAATTTTAAAAAGACAAAAATAATATTAATATAAATAAAATTTATTAAATTTTTTAATTTATTTAAATTTATATATATTGATTTTATTTTTTAAAATTGTTATATATATTTTTTAATATTTAATTTCTAAAATTTAATTAACTAACTATATAAATTATGAAAATATTTTTTAAAATTTTATTACTTTATTAATTTATGATATGTTTATGTATATATTTAAGTATATTAAATTTATTGATTTTAAGGTTATTAAATTTAGAATTTTTTTAATTTAAACTTTATTTATTTTAATAAAATTATAATTACTTAAATATTTAATCTATTTTAATTTTATTTATTTTATAATTGATAAATTAAATAATACAATATATAGATTTACGTTATAATATAATTTATTACATTGTTATTATTTTTTTTTTATTTTGAGGAATTTTATAAATGTATATACTACATCAATATAAAATGTAATCTAAATATTATAAAAATAGTTTTTTTAAAATAATTATATATATAGATACTAAATTAGTTTATTTAATTATAAATATAAAATTGAGGTGTTTGGTATTTATGTTTTTTTTTTTTTTTATTAATAGATGTATATATATTTAAATTTGTATATTTATTATTGAGTTTGGTTGTGAGTATTTAGAAATGGTGTTGTATAACTAGAATTATTAAATTTATTAGAATTATTAAATTTATTAAAATTGTTAAACTCACCAAAATTATTTTATATAATTGTAATTTTGATAGCTTATAAAGTTTAAATATCAATCTATATTTTATTTATAATTTTTATTTACTTCTAAATTTTTTAGTTTATTTAATTATTTATTATTAGTACCTTAGTTAGCCTAGAAATAAGATTAATAATATGCTAAATTTAATTAAAATTTTTTGTTTGTTTATATCTTATTTTTAAATGTTTTCTATTTTAAAAAAAGTTTTATTAATATTAATATATTTACATTATTTAGACTTATTTTATACCTTAAATATACTTAGATTTTTATATATTAATTATTATTTTTTTTATTATAATATTTAATTATTTAATTCTTTTTTTTTAATATTTTAACTACTAATATTTATAAATACAATTTAATATTCCAGATTAATAATTAATTTTAAAAGATATTGATAATAATTTTTTATAAGTGATTCACCTTAAAGTTTAATTTCTTTTTTAATAATAAAAAAATATATAATATATTTTTTCTATTAAATCTTTTTATAAAACAATATTTTTACAAATAAATTTATATTTATAATATTAGAAGTAATAAAAGGGAAACCACCAATTATTTAATCCCTAATTATAGCACAATAAAAGTATAAAAACTTTTTAGGTTTATAAAAAACTTTTTTAAATATACTATTTAATATAGTTCTAATTAACAATTTTATAATTGAAATAGGGTTAATATATTAGAAAATCAACTTATAGTTTTAACACTTTTTTAAAAAAACCAACAACAGTAAAATTTAAAAATATTATTAAAAATCTAATTATAAACATAATTTTAATTAAAAAAATTAGTATAAAATTAAAAGAATAATTTTTAATATAAATAGTTTATTGTATGTAATGTTTAATTAAGAAGAAAGTTTTTAGATTCTACTTTCCATATTTTATTAATAGAAATTTTATTTTATGTATTTATTTTTAAATATATATTATTTTTTCCTTAATATTTTTAATTTTTTTTAATTTTTTAATAAAATTATTAATATCATTACTCTTATTTATTTTAAACTATATAATTTTTAATATTTTTTTAAATTTTTTAATTAATAAATTATCAAACTTTTAATTTTAAAAAAAATTAATATAATATATTAATGAAATAAAATTAATTATAATTAAATATTTCGAAATTTATAAATTATTAATTTTTATTATAAAAAATTTTAATATATCTAATATTTTAGTTTTTTATTCTATATATATTTTATTAAAAATTAAAATTTTATTTATAAATATATTAAATTATAGTCTTTTTTTAAAAAACTGGA
>NW_011645590.1:0-2524 GCF_000225545.1 Orbilia oligospora ATCC 24927 | reverse complement strand
ATAATTTTTTTATTTAGTTTTTTATATATTTATTATAAATAATTTATTTAAAACAATTTTAAATTTTAGCTAGCAATTTTACTTTTTATGTATATACTTTTTTTTTAAATTTCGTTATAATCTATAAAATTTAAAATTTTTAAAACCTATTCTTTTCTTTTTTTATATCTTTTTATTTTTTTAATATATTTATCTTAAAAATTAATAATATTAATACTATAAAATTTAATATCATTAATTTAAGTAAACTTACTGATTTTTTTTGTAATTCTTATTTACAACATAATTAGGCATACTATATACATCAAAATGACCGTAGAATTTAATATAAATAATGCAATACCCATAATCCTATCAAAGAATATACTTTTAAAAATTTTCATAAATATTTATTTTTATTTATTTTTTTAACTTTATTATACTAACTCGTTTTTAACCACTCCTTTAAATATTATAAATAATTAATTCCAAATTCTTATACCTAATAACATACCAGTTTATATAACCCACCCTATTATTAACCAAATCTAAATTTTTTCTAAATTCAATATTATTTATTCAACTGTTAAACAGACTTTTTTTTAATCCAATTAACAATAATTTTACAATTCAGAATAATAAAGCTAAAATTCCTATTACCATTCCAAATAACTTTATTCTTTTTATTAATAAACTTTAGAATATTAATATCACCACTAGCCATATTATATCAATTCTGCTTTATATCATAAGCAATCTTATTATTGGATTCAGTAATACACTACCTATTAACATAACCTGAAAAGTCTTCTTCTTATTTCAAAAGATAATAATCCAGTTTATCAATATAATATAAGAAATTAATACATTATAAGTTTATATTATAACATTAAAAACCTTAATAATTAGTATCATATCTTGCAATTACAAAAGTAATAATAATAATAATAATAATAAGAATAAAAGAAATAAAAAAAATAAAAAAAAATAAAAATGAAAACAAAAGTAAAAATAAAAATAATAAAAATAAAATATATCGAATATATCGTCATAATTATAAAAGACAAGTTTATTAAAAGTAATGTTATTATATTAAATAATATTTTCTCACATTTAATTCTCTTTTTTTTTATAATCATATTTTTTTATAACTTTTCAAAATTTAAAATTATTGTAATATAATAAAATAATATTATTTTAAAATATATATTATCAGGCATCATCATATAAAAAGTATAAGGAGGTTGAAGGTTTGGTAATAATTTTTGATGGGGTGTTTGACTCTGAAAACTGCGGCAAAACTAGGTGTGCGCGCAAACTAGGTGGAATACGTTATGTTAAAGTTGAAATAAACTTATTATTAAATTTAATAAAATTTTTATTTCTTTTTAGTTTAGACCAATTATTATAATTAGTTTTTTTTATTTTTTTTTATATTTTTCTTTTTATTTTATTAAATTTTTTTCTCTTATTTTTCTTTTTAAAAATGTAAAAAATTTATAAAAACTTTTTTATTTTTATTTTACAATTTTTTTTACTAAAAAGTTTACTCTTTTATTCTTCTTAATATTAAAATAACTTAAAACTTATTTTATAAATAAATTAATATTTTTAAAAATTAATTCCGTTGTTATCTTTTATATTTTTGATGTTATCTTTTATTCTACTTTAATTTTTAAAAATTTTAATTTTTTTATTGTAGTTTAATTATTTATAAAAAAATAAATATTTTTATTAAATTATTTTTATTATTTATTTTAAGAAGTTTTATGAATTTTTTTTTAAAGTAATTAATTTTGTATTATATATTTTTATATTTTTGTCTAAATTGTGATATATTTTGAAAATAGGTTTATTATTTATTTCTTTATAAATTTTAGGAATATATATCTTATTTAAATTTATAAGTATTAGTAACCTTCGAACGGAACAACCCCCCCCATAACTTTTAAACAAAGTATCCAAAAGCAATAAAAATCAGATAAATCAAAAAAGCAAAAAAAATAGAATCAGAATATCCAAAAAAATAAATTACAATAAAAACCAACAAATAATAAACAAAAAATCAAAAAACAAATAATTTTACAATCATCTACCACACAAAAAGAAGTTTTTTATTAAAAATCAAATTAAAATTAAAATAGTTTAATTTAATAATAACAAATAATATACCCATTAATTCATCTTTAAATAAACTAATAATAATAATTTAAAATTATATTTATTTACCCAAAAACAGTAATAACAAAAAAAATAAAAACAATAAATTTCAATAAATTTTGATAAAGAAGAATTAAATAGAAAGGATTTAATTCTAAAATTAAAAAAAATAAATAACTTATTAAAAAAAAAATAAAAAAGGTAAAAAATCTAAAAAAAAAGATATCAAAATTTGAAAATCTATAAAAGTCATATATAAAAATAATATAGAAATTACAAATTTAATAAAAATCAAAAAAAACATAAAAATAAATTAAAATTTTATAAAAACCAAAAGTTTAAAAACAATAAATATAATTAATCAAAAAAAAATAATTATTTTAAG
>NW_011645589.1:0-2618 GCF_000225545.1 Orbilia oligospora ATCC 24927 | reverse complement strand
AATGTCTTTTTTAAGTATAAACTAATATTTTAAATTCTTTTAGATTAAAATTTTTACTAAAATTATCAATTAGTTATTTTAATAATTAAAATAGTTTAAAAAAATTCAAAAATATTTTAAATTTAATAAAAATTAATAAATATTTAAGATAACGTTTTTTTAGTTTTTATAATATAAAACGTTAAAATTTGCTAAAATTCAATTTATTTAATGTTAAATTAAATAGTTTAATTAAAATTTATTCTAAAAGAATAAATTAAATTAAAATAAAAATTTTTGGTTATTTTTTTATTATATGGAGAGTAAAATTAAATTTGTTATATTATAGCTATTTTTACCCCTTTTTATTAAATTACTTTAGTAGTTTTAAGATATTAAAAATTAACTATTACTCTAGTTTAAAAGATTTATAATAATTTTTTTAATTATTTAAAAAGTAGTTATTAACTTAAAGTTAAAAAGAATAGGATGAAAAGTAAATTTTGTAAATACTATTAATTAGATACTTATTAAATTTAAAAAGTATTATAATAATATTTATTATTTAGAAGGTTTTTTTTATAATTTGGGTTATATAATTAATTTAGTTGTTAAGTTAGATTTTTATATAAATTTAAATTAAGGTAAAGATAAATTCAGTAGAATTTATAAAAATACTTATAAAAATAAGTTTTTTCACTTTTATAGTAAATAATATATTAAATATAAAGAAGAAGATATTTTAAAATTTTAAAATTTTATTTTTACTAATGAATTTGCTGTTTTAAGTTAACAATAATTTAGTATCAATTTTAATAATTTTGCGAATATTTTTAATATTAGTTTATTTTTTGATTTTTTTAATTTTTTTTTTAATATTTTCTTAAGTTTAAAATATAATAAAGTAAAATAATTTCTAGAAAAATTATCTATTAATATCAAAGATTTGTTAAAAAACTAGAAATTACTAGAAAAAAAATATCTAATTCTTATAATAATAGTTAAAGATATTTTAATAGTATTTATTATATTAGTAAATTTGGAAAAAGTATTTAGTAAAATTAGAAATATTGTAATATATTGACGAAGTTAACTATAACTAGAAATTATACGTTAAACTATAATTACTCGGTTATAATAGTAGGAATAAAAGAAATTTACTCCTAATCTTATTTTTAAAAAAAAAGATTTTTAGAAAAAAAAGTATTAATAACAAAAATAATGTTAGGTAATATAGCTGCAATATTTGAAAATAAAGGAGAAAATAATTATAAAAATAATAGTTATAATTCAGTGATTAAGGTAAACAATGAGATTTCTTATAAAAATAAAGAAGAAGATATTTTTAAATTAAGAAAATATTCTGCTACGATTATACAAAAAATAGTAGTAAGAAAAAGATTTAGAGTGAGAAGTTAGTTTTTGTGTTTAGAATGTTGATTTAATGCATTTTATGATATTTAGAACTTAAAGTAAATTAATATATTAAGTTACTATATAAATATTTCTATTTTTAGTAAGTCTATAAAACTCCACGGCGGTTTTTAGATGGATTTAAATTTTTTAAAAAATTGCGTAAAGTGGTTTGTTATTATTTTTAAGTCTATTAAAACAGTTTAGACTTGAAACTTCAAATCCATAAATCCATGCGGAGTGGTTTGATAAAGTCATTAAACCGCTTCAAATTGTTCTATCCTCACACTATATTATTTTATAAATCTTTTAATCCAATTTTCTTTTATATTGTGATTTATAAGCTTACTCACTAAATATCATATTATATTAAATTGTGGTGGAAATTTTTAATTATAAAAATATAATATTTATTATATTAATTTTTTTTTTTAATTTAATTGCTATTTGAGTTTAATGCGTAATTTATTTATTAATAACACTACTATTAATATATTTTTTTAAAATATTTTCTGAAATTTTGTAAATAGTTGTAAAAGTATAAATCAATTTGAATTAACTTTTTTTATATATATAAAATATTATTTGAATTATATTATTATAAATTAATTTGTTTAATATTATAATTTGTTTAAAAATAATTCGTAAATAGTAAAAAACTATTTTTATAAAAGATTATATCGTAGATAATTGGGTTATATCATGAGTAATGTTTTATATATAAATTAATTAATTATAAAAATTTATAATATTATATTAAGACATAAAAAGGGGTAAAAGTTAATAATGATTTTTTAATAAAATGTTTGATTTTGAAAACTGCGGCAAAACTAGGTGTGCGCGCAAACTAGGTGGAATACGTTATTAATAATATTTTAATTTAAATTTATAAAGATATAAATATTTTTTATAAAAATAAAGTAATTAATTAAATAAAAATTTTTATTATAATTTTTATATAAATAAATAATTTTATTAAAAATAAAAATATAAAATAACTAATATTGTAATTAAAAATAATAAAGTAAATTTAGAAAATATTATAATATACTAAGTAAATAAAAAAATTTAATTTATTTATATAATTATTTATTATTTGCTTTTAAAATAATATTTATTATTTGGAATAAATAAATAGTTTAAGTAAAAAAAGTTTTAGTAAAGCTTATTATTTTAAAAAATATTAAAATAAATAAATTTTAACAAAAAATTAATAAATTATTGGT
>NW_011645588.1:0-2386 GCF_000225545.1 Orbilia oligospora ATCC 24927 | reverse complement strand
GATATAAAACTTTTTTTAATTTTATTTTATTTATTTATTTATATTTTTATATATAATTGTATTTATTATATTTTATATAACAATTAAAATATTTAATATATTTTTAATCTTTTTTGGTTATTTAATTTATTTAAATATAAATTTTATTATTATAATTGGGGTTGTGAATGTTATTACTAATGAGAAAATTTTTTTTATCATTTGAAGTAAAAGAAAAAGAATTTTTTGATAAAGGTAATAAAAGAAAATATATATTATTATCCTAATTAAAAAGTAAAAATGGTATAAGATATTGTTTATATATTTTAAAAAAATTAATAGTTGATAAGAATTATTTAATAAAAGATTATTATTGCGTAGTTTTTAAATAAATTATTAAATTTTGAAGTTTAGGATCGTTTTTAACAAGTTAATACTTATGTTCTTTATTCTATAAATAGTATTAATAAAATTCTTTATTAAACTTTCATTAATATTAAAAAGTGTTTTTTTTAATAAAAAGGTTTTATTATAGCTAATGATATTATTTTTTAATAAAAAATAATTAATATCTAAAAATTAAATAATAATTTTTTTATTATTATCATTTTAAATTATTAATTTAGAAATATTTATTTGAATATTAAAAATAGAAGTTTATAAAAAATTTTTATAAATAATTTTAAAAATTTATTATTAAATATCTTTAATAAAATTTTTTTTTAAAATATTATTTTGAATTTAATAAATTTCTTTTAATTTTTTGTTGAAATTTTAGGATTTTGATTAATATTGTAAAATTATTTATGTTAGTATGTAATATTTTATTAGTTTTTTGGATAATTATTTCTAAAATATTTAGTTTTATTATAATTTTAGTATAGTAGTGTATTGGATTTTAGATTTTTTTTTAGATTTATTATGTGGATATTATTATTATATATTGTTGAGATCCATGGATATAGATTTAAAAATCTAATTAAAATATATTTTTCTATCTTTACTATATTTCTATTATTTATTATTATTCTTCTTATTTTTTTTTATTTTTAAAATTGTTAAAGTTATTATTATTTTTTTTTTTTATTATTATAAAAAAAATTGGTTAATACAAATTTTAAAATTAATATTATTAATTTCAATAGTATATTATTATATTTTTATACAAATTATATTAGAAAAATTTTTATTTTTTTATTTTTTTTCCTAAATATAGATATATTGTTAAAATTCAATCTTAAATCTTTTTTTTATTTAATAATAAAGATTATTATCATTTTATTTAGTTAAAACTATAAGTTTATTAAATTCCTAAAAATAATTTCAAATAAAATTAATTTACTTGAGAAAAGTGATACTTTATTGTACATAAAAAATCTTATTGTTTTTTTTATATTATTATTTAAGAAATTTGGTAAAAATATTATAATTGGTTATAATTTTAACAACATATTTTTCTTGTTTTTTAATAAATTTAAAACAATATTATTAATAGGTAATGTAAGTTTGTAAAATAATACTTTTAAAATATATTTCTACAAAAAAAATTTTAATTTTATTATCAGAAAATTATTTAATTTAAAATTAAAAATAAATATTAAGTTATTAAAAAAAGTGATTAAATTTTCCAAACATTCTGTTGAATTTAGTTAAATTATTAATTCGTAGTGGTTTTATATTATTAAATCGTTTTTAAAGTTTATTATGTTTTTTTTCTATTTTCACTTTTTTTGAATTTATAATAAAGATTTTAATAATAACTTTTTTAATATTCTAATTATATTTCTTTTGTAAGAATTCCAATTATATTTATAATTTTTCAAAGGTTTTAAGAGGAAGAAGGTTTTCTAATTGGGGGTTGGTGGAGTTTCCTTTTTTATTATTAATAGAATTGATGTTCATTTGCTTTGTAGATATATTTAATGTTTTTAATAGGTTATTAATATCTATATTAAATTTTTTTATATATCTATTATGTGTGTTTTTTTATGGTCTTTTTATAAATTGAATTTAAATATTTAATTTAACTATTATAATTTTGTTTTGGGATTTTAGTAATTTATAAATTTTAATAAATTTTTTGTTTTTTTTGATATTAGTTTTATTTTGTAATTTAAAATTAAAACTTATTTGATTTGTTAATAATTTGGTTTGTGTTGTAATATGTTTAACTATTCTTTAATTTATAAATTATACTAAAGTTTTAAGGGGATTATAAAAGTTTTTTTAACTTTTATTATTTATATTTATGTTTAATAAACTATAATTTTCCGACATATACTATTTCTTTTTAAAAATTGGATTGGTTAAAGTATTATACTTGTTTTAGGATTTTTTAATAAAATTTCTTAAAACAATTTAGTACTTTATTATGTTTCTCAATTCTATATGTTTAGATTTTTTAGAG
>NW_011645587.1:0-13425 GCF_000225545.1 Orbilia oligospora ATCC 24927 | reverse complement strand
CCTTTTAAATATTCTAACAAATATTTTATATTAAATTAATATTAAAATATTAAAATTTTACACTAAAAATATAAATAAAAATTAATGTTTCAAATTTTATTTACACCGCAATTCTTTTTTTAAAAATATAATAATAATTTCTAACACCCTATAACCTATAAGTTCAAAAAGATAACACTAGCAAAATATAACTATAATATTTATAATAAAGAACTTTTATCAATAATTCAAACATTTAAAGAATAAAAACAATATTTAATAAATATTTATACTCAAATACATATTTTTATAAATCATAAGAATTTAAAATATTTCATAACCAAACAATATCTTAGATAAAAATAAATAAAATAAATAGAATTTTTATTTTAATTTGATTTTAAAATAATTTTTGTTTTTGAAAAAACTAACACCAAAGCCAACACATTAACCAGAAAATCAAAGAATCTTCTTTAAAAAAAAAAGAATAAATACATAAAAAATCAAATTAAAATATTATTACCACCTAAAAAAATCTAATAAATTGGTATCATAACAATATAAAAAATCTAGCAAACAACAACCCTTAAAGATTCCTACATCCAAAACATTATAAAAATTTTTTAGAAAAAAAAATAAATAACATCCCAAAGTTAAAATATCAAAAAATGAAAAAAAAACAAAACAAACTCTACCATAATAACAAAAAAATAGTATCCAACAATAAAAAAATCTATAAAAAAAATCTTACAACAACACCATAACCATCTTACAATAAAACACCTAAAAAAAGCAAAAACACTAAAACTAATTCAAAGATAATATACATAAATAAGATTTTAAAAGGATATTAATTGTTATATTAATAACTACCACATTTACAAACAAATTAAAACACCCAAAAATATATTTCAAAAATTACTACAATTATTACAAATCATAAAAAAAAACTAACAAAACATTTCTTTTAACCTAATCACTAAATTACCAAAATCCAATAAACACAACACAATCCTTATCACCATAAATAAACTCTCCAAAATAATACTGTTATACCTGTCCCAGGATTCCTTGGCAAGGTTTTCTAAAACAGTTTAGTACTCTGCTGTGTTTCTCAACTCTATATGTTCAGATCTCTCGGAGGGTAGTATAATATTTGGGGTGAAGATATAAAATTGTATGAATAGAAAGTGTAACATAATAATTAACTATGAAACTAAATACTATTCAAGTAGATTATAAATTAAGTTGATAAATTGACTGATGGAATTCCAAAATAAACTGAAAACTGCTATCGCTTAAAAATCTTTAAATACATAATGAAGTTTTCTATAAGTAATTATAAACATGATATCTGTCAATAGTTGTCAGTAATTGTTAATCCGACAACCACTAACAATGTTTGATAATCATAGCTTTAACGTCAAATGTTGCATAACAGACCAATATTAAAGATTTCCATTTGTCAATCAAAATAGGGAATATATTGTTCCACAACACATTTGTACATGAGGTAGAAAACAGGCATATAAACTCTCAATTTGAAGAATCCGAATAATTATAACTAAAAACATTTTTGTAAAATAAAGAGAAGCAAAAACAAAAAGCATATTTGTCGCGCCAAGATACATTTCCTAATCGGGTTAGTCAATATGGCTGGGTCGTGACAAATACATTTAATTTTAACAACAAAAAAACTCAACACCAGAAAATTAACCAAACTATTCCTCAAAAACATATAAAAATTATATAAATTACCCAAAAAAATCATTTTAAACAAAAAAAAAACTTCCTAAACAAATTCTAAAATAAAATTAATAATTACTTAAAAATCCACCACCAATTTAATACTATCTATCACCCCCAAACCAACAAACAAATTAAATAAATCAATTCTATAGTAAATGTAACAAAGCAATCTCAGCATAATGAACTCCAAGCAGAAATCCAGGCGGCTGGAGGAGCCCTTAGAATGACCATAGGAAATATTTAAGCGATATTGTGGTTGGAAGAAAAATTATACAATATAATATAAATTGTAGACTTAGAATAAGGAAGTATCTAGATTCAGATTTTGAAATTTATAATCCAAGATTATAATTATTATATTGATAAGTGTGGTATAGGGTTTGTTTAGGCTTTTGTTTTATATAGACTTTTTGGTTTATGTAGGAATAATTTTTGTTTAGTTTAATATTTTATATATTTGAATGTTTAGTTTAGATTTAATTTCTGTTTAGTTTAATAAATTATGTAGTTTTAATTTTTGTTTAGTTTAATATTTTATATATCCAAATGTTTAGTTCAGACTTAATTCCTGTTTAGTTTACTTTATTATTTCCTTTGTTAATTGTTTATTTAAATTGTTATGTTTGCTGTCATATATTTAGAAATTAAGTAATAATTTAAATATTAATTTGTATTTATATTAGTATATTATTTTTATTTTGTAATATTTATATATTATCTTAATATCATGATTAATTCATATACAATTTCTTACACTTTATTACTTTGTAACCCTATTAATTTAATATTTAAATATTAGTACCAACTTTATCAAAAAGCGAGTTCTTTAAGGGAAAAGATGTTGAGGGAAAAATTGTGGTTGTTGTTTTATTAGGATTTATTATTAAACAAATTAAAACCATAATAGTAATCTTTAAATATTTTAAAAATAGCATACCCACAGTAATTTTAGCAGCTATTTTAAATATTAAATTTTTAGATTTTAACCCCTTTAATGGTATTAAGCCTCATAAATTACAAAATTTTTTAATCCAGTTTAATAATAAATATAAAGGAGAAGTTACTAAATTTACTATATTTAGAAAGAAGATTACATATATCGTCAATTTTTTCAAAGAAAATTCAATAAAATTAACTTTTAATAAGTATAACACTGATGATAAAACATAAAACTAAAATATTTACGCCAAATTTACTATATAATTTGAAAAAGCCTTTAAAAATTCTAATTCTACTAAAATTGCAAAATAAAAATTAAAAAATCTAAGATAAATTAATAAACTTTTTTTTACTTATTTAACAAAATTTAAATGTTTCATGGAATACCTAAATTATAATAATATTACCTAAATCGCTTACCTACAACATAATTTATATATCAAAATAAAAGAACTCCTAATTACCAAAAAAACACTCCCTAAAAACTTCAATAATTTTATTATTCTCTATCAACACCTTAACAATAACTAACAAACCTTAAATATAAAAAAGAAATCTCAAAATTTAATAACTAAAAAATTCCAAAAAAAGAATATTTCGACCTTAATATCAAAAGAATTAATAAAGACTGGTAATACTAGTCAACCTCAATAAATTTAAAAAAATAATTATTTCAAACTTAAACCCATAAATCAATTTACTAAAAACATTCAAGAATAACTAACCCAAAAAGAAAAAAATTAATATCAAACTCAGAAACTATACCTATACTATAAAAAAAAAAATATTTCACTAATAATTATCCAAACAAAAGGTTTCAAAAAAAACTAATCCAACATATCCCCTACAACCTTTATCTTACCAAAAACTAAAACATCCAAAAACTTACCCATAAAAACATCCAAAATGAAATAACATTTTTTTTAAAATACTACCCACAAAAAAACGCCAAAAAAAAACAGGGAAAAAAACAAACCTAACTATAAATTATAATACACAATAAAATAAAACCCAACCTATCACTTTAAAAATTCCCCAACCTTGAAAAATACTACGAATTTCCTTTATATCCCAAAATCCATTTTTTTATTTAAATTTTAAAGAAACTAAAACACTATTTAAACTTTATACTAAAATTTTTGTTATCTTGTATTTTTATTCTCAGAAATTTGTTAAAATTTTTGTATATCTAAATAATAATGATATAAAAATATATATAAATTATAAATTTACAATTAAGAATAATTTTTTATTTTATTCTAAAAAAATTTCTAAATTTGTAAAATACTTCAATAAAACCAAAAAATCCATTAAAAAAATGACTTAATTCAAAATGAAAATCCAAAACCATAAAAAAATTATTAATACCAACATTATCAACACCACCAAACCTTTGAATTTAAGAAAATTATAACATAAAAAGCATAAAGTCTATATTAATTAAGAAAATAATTAAGTACACATAAATTATTTACCTAAAATTATTATTATAAATATAAAAACCTTTAAAAAAATTATAAAACAAAAACCTATCTTTACTATCTACAACCTAAAAAAAAATAAAAATAAATTACATTTATTAATAATATAATTGAAATTAAAAAAACCACTAAATTTTTTAATAAATTCCAAAATCTTGTTGAAGCTTTTTCGAAAAAAAAAAAAATATTTTATTATTATAATAAAAAGAAGACATAAAAATTTTTATATTATTAGAAGTTTAGTTTATCTAAAAATTATTAAAATTAATAAGCAAAAAATACTTTAAAATTTTTAAACTTTAAATAAAAGAAAATATGATTAAAGAATTTATTTAAAAAATTTAATAATTTATAAAAAATATTTATCTTATTTATTTTTAAAAAAAATAACAGATTATAACTTTATGTAAATTAAAGAAAATTTAATATTATTATTATTAAAAATTAATATTCCTTATTATAAATTAATAAAATTTTAAATTAATTTAGAAAAATTAAGTATTTTACTCGATTAGATATTTATAGTATTTATAATTGTATTAAAATAATTAAAAAAGATGAAGAAAAAATAGTCTTTTGTATCAAATATAGACACTTTGAATTTTAAATAATATATTTTAAATTAATAAATGTTTTAACTACTTTTTAAATTTACATTAATAAAGCCTTATAATCTTTTTTAGATAAATTCTGTATAATATATTTTAATAATATCTACATTTACAGTAATTTAAAAGAAGAATATATTTATTATATAAGAAAAGTTATCAAAACACTATAAAAAATAAAATTTTATATTAAATTTTTTAAATACGAATTTTTCACTAAAAAAACTAAATTTCTAAGATACATCATTAAAAATAATAAAATTAAAATAAATTTTATTAAGATTTAAGACATATTTAATTAGGAAAAATTGAAAAAAAAATTTAAAATTATTAAAAAAATATAATCTTTTCTAGAATTTATAAATTTTTATTAATGATTTATTAAAGATTATGTAAAAATAACCAAACCTTTCTACAACTTAATTAAAAAAAATAGAATATTCCACTAAAAAAAAAAAAGAATATCTTTTAAATACTCCAACGAATATTTTGCACCAAATTAATATTGAAATACTGGAATTCTATACTAGAAATATAAATAAAAACTGATGTTTTAAATTTTATTTGTGTTGTAGTTTTTTTTTAAAAGTATGATAACAGTCTTTGGCATTTTATAGTTTATAAGTTTAAAAAGATAATATTAGTAGAATATAATTATGATATTTATAATAAAAAATTCTTATTAGTAATTTAAGTATTTAAAGAATGGGAATAATATTTAATAAATATTCATATTTAAGTATATATTTTTATAGATTATAAGAATTTGGAATATTTTATAATTAAATAGTATTTTAGATAAAAACAAGTAGAATAAATGAAATTTTTATTTTAATTTAACTTTAAAATAATTTTTGTTTTTGGAAAAATTAATATTAAAATTAATATATTAATTAGAAAATTAAAAAACTTTTTTTAGAGAGAAAAAGATAAATATATAAAAAATCGAATTAAAATATTGCTATTATTTGAAAAAATTTAATAAATTGGTATTATAATAATGTAAGAAATTTAGTAAATAGTAGTTTTTAAAAATTTTTATATTTAAGATATTATAAAAATCTTTAGAAGAGGAGATAAATGGTATCCTAAAGTTGAAATATCAGAGATGAAAAAAAAATAAGGCGAATTCTACCATAATAACAGAAAAATAGTATTTGATAATGAAAAAATCTGCAAAAAAATTTTATAATAATATTATGACCATTTTATAGTAGGATATTTAGGGAAAATAAAGATATTAGAATTGGTTTAAAGATAATATACATAAGTAAAATTTTAAAAGAATATTGATTATTATATCAATAACTACTATATCTACAAACAAATTAAGGCATCTAGAAATATATTCTAAGAATTACTACAATTATTATAAATTATAGAAAAAAATTGGCAAAGTATTTCTTTTAATTTGATCATTGGATTATTGGAATTTAATAAACACAATGTAATTTTTATCACTATAAATAAATTTTTCAAAATAATATATCTGATTCTGATAACGAAGAAACTCAACACTAGAGAATTAGCCAGATTATTCCTCAAAGATATATGGAAATTATATAAATTACCCAAAAAAACTATTTTAAATAAAAAAAAAACTTTTTAAACAAATTTTAAAATAAAGTTAATAATTGTTTAAAAATTCACCACCAACCCAGCACTACCTATCACCCCTAAATTGACAGATAAATTAAATGAATTAATTTCATAATAAAATAATATTTTAAAGCTTATGTTAATTATTAATAGAACAACTAAATTAAATAATTACTCCTAACTAAATATTCCTACAATAACAAAATATCTAATATCATTGGAATTTTTTTATTCACTGTAAACTATAAATAAAACTTAAATACCTTTAAATTTCAAAAATTTAAAAAACCCTTTAAAAATTAAAAAATTATAAGGTTTGTACAGTAAATATCAAAATTATAAGAAATTTTATATATAAAAATCAATTGCACTATATAAATACAATAAGAACAAGCAAACAAGCGTAAACAACCATTATTTAATTACAAAAAAAAAACCATATCTAGCTAAATATATAGAATATCAAAATAGTACAACCCTACCCAAAACTATCCAATAAAATGGAAAGTCCATTTTAAATTCTTAAGTCTATAAAAAAAAGAATATATAAACTAAAATTTCCCCCCTCAATAAAAATTTACCCCGTCTTTTACACCAATCTACTATATTTAGTACCAAATAACACTTTCCCTAATCAAAACCATAAAAAACAACTTCTATTAGTTACCATTAATAACAAAAAAGAATACAAAGTCAAAAAAATCTTAAATTCATAAATACACTATTAAAAACTTTAGTATTTTTTTTAGTAAAAAAATTAGAATAAACCCATTTAACAACCAACATCCAATATTACTTATACTCAAGAACTACTCAATAATTTTTATAAATCCCATTTTAATTGATTTAATTTTTCTATTTAACATATTTGACCCCACCTTATTATTCTAGTATAATCCAAAAAAAATAAACAAACCAATCAAAATTCTCTAATATCCAGATATCACCCAAGATTTATTTTTAACATCAGATTTTCTTAACATTCAGATACCAAAACCCATTTATATCAACCTATATAACAAAATCTAAAAATTGCAAACCAAACTAGCTCAAACTTAGAAAACCATAAAAAAATTCAGTTCAACCATCAAAAACTCACCAGAACAAGTAATCAGTAATCAAATCCCCAACTCAAAAAAAAAAGTCCAACTGAAAAATCCATGTTCAAAATCACTAGAAATCCCAGAACCAAAAACACCAAAAATACCAAAAATACCAGAGAAAAATTAAAAAAAATCCTTTAAAAATTCTTTGAAAATTTTCAAGAAATCAGAATTCCTAAGAACCAAACACAAAAACAGTTATAAAGAATTTATACCACCTAAAATCAACAAAAAATACCAACACAGCAAAAAACCTACCATAATACTAAACCTTCAAACGAAGTATCAACAAAATGTTAATACTAAAAAAAAAATTCTATAACAAAACAATCTTAGTATAATAAATTCCAAACAAAAATCCAAGTAGTCAGAAAAATTCTCAGAATAACCATAGGAAACATCCAAGCAATATTGTAGTTAAAAGAAAAACCATACAACACAACACAAACCGCAAACCCAGAATAAAGAAATATCCAGATCTAAACCTCAAAACTTGCAGTCCAAAATTACAACTATTATATTAATAAATACAACATAAAGCCTATTTAGGCCCTTACCCTACACAAACTTCCTGGCCTATACAGGAACAACTCCTATCCAATTCAACACCCTATATATCCAAATATCCAATTTAGACTTAACTCCTATCCAATTCAACAAATTATATAATCTTAATTTTTATCCAATTTAATACTCTATATATCCAAATATTTAATTCAAATTTAACTCCTATCCAATTTACTTTATTATTTCTTTTATCAATTGTTTATTTAAACCACTATGTTTGCTATCATATATTTAGAAACCAAGCAATAATTTAAGTATTAATCTGTATTCACACTAGTACACTATTCTTGTCTTGTGACATTTGTGTATTACTTTGATATCACGACTAGTCCGTATACGATTTCTTACAGTAAAACAATACCTTAAAACTTACATCAATTATCAATAAAATGATTAAATTAAATAACTACCCCTAACTAAATATTTTTATAATAATAAGATATCTAATACTACTAAAATTTTTTTATTTGCTACAAATTATGAATAGAACCTAAATATTTTTAAATTCCAAAAACTCAGAAAACCCTTTAAAAACTAAGAGACCGTAAGGTTTATATAACAAATATCAAAATTATAAAAAGTCCTATGTATAAAAATCAATTACACTATATAGATATAATAAGAACAAGTAAATAAGCGTAAACAACCATTACTTAATTACAAAAAAAAAGATTATATCTGGCTAGATATGTAGAATATCAAAACAATACAACTTTGTTTAAAACTATTTAATAAAATAAAAAGTCTATTTTAGATCTTTAAATCCATAAAAAAAAAGTATATAAGCTAAAATTTCCCCTTTTAATAAGAATTTATTTCGTTTTTCACACCAATCTACTATATTTAACATTAAATAATACTTTTCCTAATTAAAATCACAAAAAATGATTCCTATTAATCACTATTAACAATAAAAAAAAATACGAAGTTAAGAAAATCCTAGATTCATAAATACATTATCAAAAACTTTAGTACCTTTTTTAATAAAAAAGTTGGAATAAATTTATTTAATAACTAATATCTAATATTACTTATACTCAGGAATTATTCAATAACTTTTATAAATTTTATCTTAATTAATTTAGTTCCTCCACCTAATATATTTAATTTTATTTCATTATTCTAATACAATTTAGAAGAAATAAACAAATTAATCAGAATTTTTTAATACTTAAATATCATTTAAAATTTATTTTTAACATTAGATTTTTTTAATATCTAGATATTAAAATCCATCTATATCAATTTGTATAATAAAATTTGAAAACTATAAATCAAGCTGGCTCAAGCTTAGAAAACTATAAAAAATTTTAGTTTAATTATTAAAAACTTACTAAAGCAGGTAATCAATAATTAAATCCCCAATCCAAAAAAAAAATCTAACCAAAAAATCCACATTCAGAATTACCAGAAATCCTAGAATTAGAAATATCAAAAATACCAAAAAAAACCAAGAAAAATCCTTTAAAAATTTTAAAATTTTTAAAAAACCAGAATTTTTAGAAACCAAATATAAAAATAGTTATAAAAAATTTATACCATCTAAAATCAGCAAAAGATACCAACGCAGCAAAAGATTTATTATGATATTAGATTTTCAAACAAAACATCAACAAAACATCAATATTAAAAAAAAAATTCTATAATAAAGCAATCTCAGCATAATAAATTCTAAATAGAAATCCAAACAATCAGAAAAGTTTTTAAAATAACTATAAAAAACATCCAAATAATATTATAGTTGGAAGAAAAATTATACGACGCAATATAAATTGTAAACCTAAAATAAGAAAATATCCAAATCCAAATTTTAAAACTCGCAATACAAAATTATAACTATTATATTAATAAGTGCGATATAAGGCCTATTTAGGCCCTTACTTTATATAAACTTTTTGGCCTATACAAGAACAATTTCTGTTCAATTCAACACCCTATATATCCAAATATCCAGTTCAAACTTAACTCCTATCCAGTTTAATATTCTATATATCCAAATATCCAAGTCAAACTTAACTCCTATCCAGTTTAATACTCTATATATCCAAATATCTAATTCAAACTTAACTCTTATCCAATTTATTTTATTATTTCCTTTATCAATTATTTATTTAAACTGCTATGTTTGCTGTCATGTATTTAGAAATTAAGTAACAATTTAAGTATCAATCTGTATTCACACTAGTACACTACTCTTGCTTTGTGACATTTGTGTATTACCTTGATATCACGACTAGTCCGTATACGATTTCTTACAAATATAATTATTATTTAAAATATAAATAATATTATAAATAATTGCTAAACTAAAAACAATTCTACTATAACTAACTTTAAAATCCAAATTAATTATAATAATATTATAATAAATAATTAATAAATTAAAATAAACATTATAAATAATATAAAAAGAATTTATTACAATTTAAATAATAATACTTATTAAAAAAAATTTATATTAAAGTTAGAAAATAATTTAAATATATTAAAAAGTTTAAATTTTAAATAAATATAAAATCTAAAATATAAAAAAAGAAATCTTACAAGTAGTATAAAATAAAAAAAAATATTATATAAATATTTAAAAAGCCTTGTAATATATTAATATTACTATTATTTTTTATAATTTAATTTATTATTTTATTTAATATATTTAAATTATAAATATTATATAAAAATATAAATTTATAATTTTATATATAAATATTTAATTATAAAAAAAATACTCATTTAATATAACATAATAAAAATCCCTAATAACCAATTTTTTACACTACATAAAAATATTAAAAAATAAAATATTTATATATTATTATAAAATATTATAAACACATACAAATTAATTATTCTAAAAAGAAAAAATACCTACAATTAAAAACAATAAACAAACAAAAATATTTAAAAAACAACACACAAAATTTTTATTATCACATAACCCACACCAGTATTATAAATACAATCTACAAAACCCAATAACTATAATAAATTTGGAATCTTTAAAATTAAGTTTTCTGAAGCTTTTCTTTTTTACAATAAAACTATTAGCTGGATTCTCAAACTAGTAAATAAGATATATAAGGTATTTTATAATTGCTAAATTTATTATTTTAAATAATCAGGATATAAAGTTGTTAGCAATAAACTTATAATTTTGGAATATATATTTTTAAAATAAAGTATATTCTTAATAATTATATTATTTTTATTATAAAATAAATTATAAAAATTTAAAGAATTAATTTTATAAAATTTTATACTTATTAATTTATTCATATAGTTTTTTTTTTACAGAATCAAAAGTAAAATATTAAGCTTATTTAAAATTAATAATATAGTACTAGTGTAACAAAGCAATCTCAGCATAATGAACTCCAAGCAGAAATCCAGGCGGCTGGAGGAGTCCTCAGAATAACTATAGGAAATATTTAAACAATATTGTAGTTAAAAGAAAAATCATACAACACAATATAAACTATAAATTTAGAATAAAGAAATATTTAAATCCAAACTTTAAAATTTGCAGTACAAAATTATAACTATTATATTAATAAGTGTGATATAGGGTTTATTTAAGCCCTTATCTTACATAAATTTTCTAATTTATATAGAAACAATTTTTGTCTAGTTTAACACCCTATATATCTGAATGTCCAGTTTAGACTTAACTTTTATCCAATTTAACATTCTATATATCCGAATATTCAGTTTAGATTTAACTTTTATCCAATTTATTTTATTATTTTTTTTATCAATTGTTTATTTAAACCACTATATTTGCTGTTATATATTTAGAAATCAAGTAATAATTTAAGTATTAATCTATATTTACACTAATATATTACTTTTATTTTATAACATTTATATATTACTTTAATATTATGATTAGTCCATATACGATTTCTTACACTTTATTGCTTCATAATTCTATCAACCTAATACCCAAATATCAGCACCAGCCCTATTAAAAAACGAATCCTTTAAAGAAAAAGATGCCAAGAAAAAAACTATGATTATTACCCTACCAGGATTTATTATTAAATAAATTAAAGTTATAATAGTAATTTTTAAACATTTTAGAAATAGTATGTCCACAATAGTTTTAGTAATTATTTTAAGTATTAAATTTTTAGATTTTGATTTTTTTAATGGTATTAAGTTTTATAAATTACGAAATTTTTTAACCCAACTTAATAATAAATACAAAAGAAAAGCTACCAAATTCGTTACATCCAGAAAGAAGATTATGTACACCATTAATCTTTTTAAAAAAAACCCAGCAGAATTAACCTTCAATAAATATAACACTAATAATAAAGTATAGAATTAGAATATTTACACCAAATTTATCATATAGTTTGAAAAAGCCTTTAAAGATCCTAACTTTATTAGAATTGTAGAACGAAAATTAAAAAATTTAAAACAAATTAATAAATTTTTTTTCATTTATTTAACAAAATTCAAATGTCTTATGAAATATTTAAATTATAATGATACTACCTAAATTACTTACCTATAACATAGTTTATATATTAAAATAAAAAAATTTTTGATTATTAAAAAAAACGTTTTCTAAAAATTTTGATAATTTTATTATTTTTTGTTAATACTTTGATAATAATTGACGAATCTTGAATATAAAAAAAAAATTTTAAAATTTAATGATTAGAGGATTTTAAAAAAAAGAATATCTTAACTTTAATACTAAAAGAATTAATAAAAACTAATAATACTGGTTAATTTTAACAAATTTAAAAAAATAATTATTTTAAATTTGGATCTATAGATCAGTTTATTGGAAATATTTAAAGATAATTAATTTAAAAAAAAAAAACTAATGTCAAATTTAAAAGCTATGTCTATATTATAGAAAAAAAAGACATTTTACTAACAATTATTTAAATAAAAGGTTTTAAAAAGAATTAATTTGATATATTTTTTATAATCCTTGTCTTACCAAAAACCAAAATATTTGAAAACTCACCCATAAGGATATTTAAAATGAGATAACATTTTTTTTAAAATACCACCCATAAAAAAATGTTAAGGAAAAATAAAGAAAAAAGTAGGTTTAATTATAAATTATAATATATAACAAAATAAAATCCAACCTATTACTTCGAGAATTCTTTAACCTTGAAGAATATCACAAATTTTTTTTATATCTCAGAATCCATTTTTCTATTTAAACTCTAAAGAAACTGAAATATTATTTGAATCCTATACTAAAATCTTTATCATTTTATACCCCCATTTTTAAAAACTTGTTAAAATTTTTACATATTTAGATAACAACAATATAAGAATATATATAAATTACAAATTTACAATTGAAAATGATTTTTTACTTTATTTTAAGAAAATTTTTGAATTTATAGAATATTTTAATAAAATTAGTGTCAC
>NW_011645586.1:0-2219 GCF_000225545.1 Orbilia oligospora ATCC 24927 | reverse complement strand
TCTATTAATTTCCAATTAAAATTTTTTTTTTTTAAAAATCTTTGAAGAATTGTAAATATAATTAAAATTTTTACAAAAGAAATATAATAAAGATATTAAAGAAGTTATTATTAAAATCTCTATTATAGATTTGATAGGAGTGAAGATAAAAAATAAATATAATAAATTTTAAAAACAATTTAATAATGTAAAACTACTATAAATTAACAATTTAATTAAATTTAATAAAATGTTTAAAAAATTTAATTACTTTCTTTAGTAATTTAACATTTATTTTCAATTTTAAATCAAATAATTTCTTAATAACAAAACCAAAATCTTTTTTATAAAAATATACTTTAAAAATATTATCTTACAAATTTATATTATTTACTAACAACATTATTCTAAATTTGTTGAAAAACTATCACAGCCCAACCATATTGATTAACCAGATTAAAAAATAGGATTTGGCATGATAAACATGCTTTTATTTCTTATTTTTGTTTTGCTTACAGAATTATTCTTTATATAATTTTCCGGATTTTTCTATTTAAGAAAATATACTTCTTATTTTGTATTTATGTATTTTATATTATTCAAAATAATATATATTCATTTCTTTAAAATAGTCAGAAATATTAATAACTAAACTATTTAATTATATATGTATAATTTAATATTAAAACTTAAACATTAATAGTCAAAATAATCGTAAGTGTTTACGACTTTATAAACGTTTATAATTTTGATATTATTTATAACTAATTATTTGTTATATTTTGAAATTCTATAAAAAACTTTTTTATATATATATAAACTTTTAAATAATAATAATCTCTAGATTTATTTTTAGATTTTATCAATTAATTTATTAATTTAGTCTACAATTTATTTAAATAGTATTTAATTTTATAATTAATTATTAACGTATTCCACCTAGTTTGCGCGCACATCTAGTTTTACCGCAGTTTTTAGAGTTAAACACCCTATTAAAAATCATTACCAAACCTTTAATTTTTTTACATTTTCTATATGACAATATTTAATAATATATGTTTTAAAACAGTATCATTCTATTATATTGCAATAATTTCAAATTTTAAAAAGTTACAAGAAGATATGATTATAAAAAAAAAAAATTAAACATAAAAAAATACTATTTAGTATGATAATATTATTTTGGATGAATTCGTTTTTTATAATTATGACAATATATTCAACGTGTTTTATTTTTATTATTTTTATCTTTATTTTTATTTTTATTTTTATTTTTTCTATCTTTTTTATTTTTTCTATTTTTTTTATTTTTTCTATTTTTTTTATTTTTATTATTATTATTATTATCATTACTTTTGTAATTATAAGATATGATATTGGCTATTAAGGTTTTTAACACTATAATACAAATTTATAATACATTAATTTCTCATATTGTATTGATAAGCTGGATTGTTATCTCTTAAAATAAGAAGAAGATTTTTCGGGTTATATTAGTAGGTAATGTATTATTGAATTTAGTAATAAGATTATTTATAATATAAGGTGGAATTGGTATGGTATGGTTAGTGGTAATATTAATATTTTAAAGTTTACTAGTAAGAAGAGTAAAATTACTTGAAATGGTAATAAAAATTTTAGTTTTATTGTTTTGAATTGTAAAATTATTATTAACTAGATTAAAAAAAGTTTGTTTAATAGTTAGATGAATAATATTAAATTTAGAAGGAATTTAGATTTGATTAGTAATAAAGTAGGTTGTATAAGTTAGTATATTATTAAGTGTAAGAATTTGGGGTTGATTATTCGTAATATTTAAAGAAGTGGTTAGAAATGAATTAGTATAATAAAACTAAAGAAATAAATAAAAATAAATATTTATAAGAATTTTTGAAAATATATTTTTTGGTAGGATTATGGGTATTGTATTGTTTGTATTGAATTTTATAATTATTTTGATGTATATAGTATGTCTAATTATGTTGTAAATAAGAATTATAAAGAAAATTAGTAAATTTACCTAAATTAATAATATTGGATTTTGTGGTATTAATATTATTAATTTTTGGGGCAGATATATTAAAGAAACAAAAAGGTATAAAAAAGGAAAAGAATAAGTTTTAAAAATTTTAAATCTTATAAATTACAAAAAAGTTTGAAAAGAGAAATATATACATAAGAAATAAAATTGTTGGCTAAGATTTAAAAAATAAAAATAATATTCAAAATAGAATAAAAAG
>NW_011645585.1:0-2610 GCF_000225545.1 Orbilia oligospora ATCC 24927 | reverse complement strand
ACTATTTAATAATATTATTATTCCCCCATTTTATTTTATTTTTTATCTTAAAATAAATTAACTTTAATTTTATATTATCAAAAGCTACTATATTATTTTTTATTTAATTAAAAGTAATTTTTATAATTATTTTTAATTCTTTTATATTTTGTTCTATTTTTTTGTTTATTGAAATTAATATTAAATTATCTATATATAATGGTTTTTTAATAAATAGCATTTTTCGTTTTAACTCATTAAATAATGGTGTTAAGTATAATAAAAATAAAATTGATAAGATTAGTAAATCTTATAATATTTTAGTTTTCACTAATTTTAATTTTTCTATTTATTTATTAAAAAATAGTTTAATTAATTTTTTTGATATAAAATTTTTAACCCATCCAATTAATTATTCTAAAAACTTTATATTTTTTAAAATATTTATTAATTTTTCTTTTAAAATATTATCAAAAACTTTTTTAATATTTAAAAATAAAACAGATATTTTAAATTTTTTAAATCTACTATTTTTATATTATGAACTAAAGTTAGAGTTATATCTATAGCAAATCTTTGTTTTTTGTTTTTAATTTATTCTAAATTTAGAATTTTATTAGTTTTTGATAAGAATACTATTTTTCTTATTATTATTTTTTCTAATATTTTTTTTTAAATAGTTTAAAAAAACTTATAATTTTGTAAGTTTTAAGAATATTATAATCCAGTTTATTGGGTTTTAATAAAATTATTCTAACTACTTTTTTGAAATAAATTGAATAATATCTATTATTTAGTAATTTATTAAATAAGTTATTAAATTTTTTTGATATAATTTTATAAGTTTTTTTTAAGCATAAAAAATTAATTCCATCTAGTCCTGATGTTTTTTTAGAATTAAATATAAAAATAATTTCTCTTATTTCCCTATTTTTAATTTTTTTTCATATAATTAATTTTTTATTAATTATTTTTTTTATAAATTCTAGGTTTATATTATCTTTTTAATAATTTGGAAAAAGTAAAAATAATATTTTTTTTAATAAGCCTACTTTTTTTTAAAAATTTAATATTATATTATTTTTAAATTCTAAATTTGGTATCTTTTGGATTTTTCTTAATTTTAAAAAATTTAGTGTTAAAAAGATTTCTTTATTTTTTGTATTTTCTAGAAAATTAACCTATAATTTTTCTTTTGCAGATTTTATTTTTTTAAAATATTTATTTTTTTTGTTTTAAATGTCTCCCATTTTTTTTAAAATTTATTTAGTTTTTATATTCTTTTTTGTTTTAATATTTTTTTTCTTATTTCTTCTATTTTTTCATTCCACCATATTTTAAATCTTAGTATAATTTTTAATATTAATATAAACTTTTTACTACCAAAATTATATTTTTTAAAATAAAGATATTATTTTCTCCAAATTATCTTCTAGATTTTTTTTTCTTATAATATAAGAATTTATAAAATCATCCCACAAATTATTTTTATTTAGATTTTTATTTAAATTCAACAATTTTTTTTTGAATTTATCTTAATTTGTTTTATTCCAATTAAATTTATTAATTAATGTAGAATTATTTATTAAATTGTTATTATTAGATTTTATTTTAATTAAAATAACTTCATAATCAGATTCTATATCCATCTCTTCATCTATTCTCCAACTAGTAATTAATTCTTTTAAATTAAAAATTACAAATAATAAATCTATAATTAAAAATCCTATTTTATTTTTCCTAACATAATAATATATTACTATACCTTTTTTATTTATTAATTATAGATTTTTATTTTTAATCAATTCAATTATTTTTTCTAATCTCAAATTAATTTTAATTTCAAAATTCTATAATAAATAATATACATTAAAATCTTCAATTAATAATATCTTTTTTATACAATATAAATTTATTTTATTATATAACCTATTTACTATATATTCGCCATTTTATATATTTTAACGTCTTTCATTATAAATGTTAAAAATTCTAATTTCTCCAAATTCTTTTAATTTTAAATCAATTATTTAATAATTTTCATTATTTATTAAATCTTCTTTATTTAAAATCTTAAAAAATATATTTTTAAAGATAAATATTAATATTCTTATTTAATTTTTACATTTTTCTTTAAAATTTATAATAATTAGCTAAAATCCCAAATATATAATTATGTTATTTTCCTTTAAAACCCATAGTTTTTATAAAAAAATTATTTCTATTTTATTTAATACAAAATTTAATATAAATTACATTATATTTATTAATCTTCTATAATTATATTGTATTATCCTTAAACCTTCTTTTTTATTCATTTTAAAATTTTTCTGTTTTTTTATTTTTAAAACATTTAGCATTATTAACTATATATTCTTTTTTACAATTTATATATTTCACTTTTATATATATATAAAATTTATATTTTTTCTGATATATATTGCAATTATAATTTATTATTTTATATTTCTCTATATATATTCCATAATTTAATTTATTTCTACATTTAATTGCATAATATCCCTTTTTCTAACAATTTGTACACCTATTATTTCTATTTAATTTTAAAAATTTTTTATTTTTAATTTTTTTTTTCAAAGAATATATACCCTTTTTATTAAGTATATATAA
>NW_011645584.1:0-4233 GCF_000225545.1 Orbilia oligospora ATCC 24927 | reverse complement strand
AAAAATAAAAATAAAGATAAAAATAAAAAAATAATAGTATTACCAAATAATACAAAAATTAAATCTAGTGAAATAATAAAATAGTTAAAAATACATTTAGATATAGAATTAAAATTCAAAAACTATATAAAAATAAAAATAAATACAATAAATAAAATTTTTAATTTTATTAGAGTACTAATAAACTTAAAAAAAAGATTGAAAATAAAAGTTTTAATATAATTGTATAAAAGTTGTGTTTGTTTAATTTTTAATTATAGATCTGAAATATAATAAAAAAATCAAAATTAATAAAATATTTTAAAGGAATTTAAATTAATTTAAAATAAGATATTAAAAAAAATTACAAGTATATTTAAAATAACTTTAATATATTTATTAGAAATTAAGGTATTAATTTTACTATTAGAAATAAGATTAAATGATATATAAAAATGATATACTTTAAAATTTTTATATTTTAATAAAAATTACTTGATTAAAATAAGGACTCCAAAATCTTTTTTGCTAAAATTTTACTTTAAATGTAAAAATGAAAATAAAAACTTATACTTAAATTAAAATAAAAATAAAAAAAAAGAAAAAAAATATATATTTCCATATTAGATAGAATATTATTAAGAATAAATTTTTTAATAAACTCATATATTAAAATAAAAGAGATCAGTATTAGTTTAAATTTATTATGGGTAGAAAATAAAATTAAAATTAACATTAACAGTATACCAAAAAATTTAGAAACAAAAAATTATAAAAATAAAAAAAAAAATTTAAATTTAAAAGAAAATCTTTTAATTTATACAAATGGCTTAATGTTTGAAATAAAAAATAATAATAAAAACAAAAAATTTATTAAAACTAAAATTTATAAAAAAATAGATAATAAACTTATTTTCGAAATATATCATAATTTAGGTAAGAATATAAAAGTATATAATGCAGAATTAATTGCTTTAAGAGAAGGATTTATAAAATTTTTTAAAATAAATAATAAAAATAATCTAATAAAAAATATTTATTTTTGCATAGATAATCAAGTTGTAATAAAGAAATTAGAATTTTTAAAAATTGGAGTAGGATAAAAAATAGCATTAGAAATATAGAAGATAGCAGGAAAATTAATTTCTAGAAATATTAATTTATATATAGAATAGGTTCCAAATCACTCTGATGTTAAGAAAAATAAGAAAACAGACTTTTTAGTAAAAGAAATTGCAAAACAATAACAAAAAAGTTTCTATAAATCCTTTACGTTTTTAAAAAGAAAAATAAAAGAAAAAGATTTAATAAAATAAGAAGAAAAATATAAAAAAAATATAAAAAAGACCAATTACAATAATTAACCTAAACTAAAAAGAAATAAGAATTTTATTAAATTTAGTAATAAGTTTATTTCGACTTTAATACAATTAAAAACCAGGCACGATTACTTCAACAATTATTTAATTAAAATATTAAATTCTAAAGTTATAAATAAAAATTGTTTATACAGAAACACACCACAAATACTAAAACATCTAATTATGGAATACCAATTCTATAAAAAAAAAAGAGAGATGTTAAAAGAAGAACTTAAAAGCAAAAACAAAAAACAATTTGATTATAACTATCTATTATTTAATAAAGATGGTATGATTTTATTAGAAAAATTCTTAAACAAAACAAATATTGCACAAAAAAACAATAAAAACCAGAAAGACAGTTTACTTATAGGATGAGGAAACCTAGAAATCTAAAATAAGATTATAAAATTCCGGAAATAAGTAATAAGTCTTGGATATTACACTAAAGTGGGTGGATAAGAACAGCAGACTCATGACATTGTTCTTTTTATAAAAAGAAGAAAGACACAAGGGATAAGAAGAAAATTTTAAAATAAAAACAAAAACAAAATAAAAAACAAAAAACAACAACAAAAAGTACTTTCCATATTTCATTCTATTTTTCAGTTTATTGTCTGTTTTATGTTTACGTGTAAAAATCAAATGAGGTGCGAAAGTCATGTATTAGGACAGTTTCTTCAAACTGCCATAACCGAAAGGTTGCACGCGTGTATGATAAATAAATAAATAAATAAATAAATAAAAAAATTTAAATTAATTTAAAATAAAATATTAAAAAAAAACTTCTTAATTTATATGGATGACTTAATACTTAAAATAAAAAATAATAACAAAAACAAAAAATTTATTAAAATTAAAATTTATAGAAAAATAAATAATAAATTTATTTTCGAAATATATTATAATTTAAATAAGATTATAAAAATATATAATATAAAATTAATTACTTTAAAAAAAAATTTATAAAATTTCTTAAAATAAATAATAAAAATAATCTAATAAAAAATATTTATTTTTTTACAAATAATTAAACTATAATAAAGAAGTTAAAATTTTTAAAAATTAAAATAAAATAAAAAATAATATCAGAAATATAAAAAATAGCAAAAAAACTAACCTCTAAAAATATTAATTTATTTATAAAATGGGTTTTAAATCACTTTGATGTTAAGGGGAATGAGAGAGTAGATTTTCTAACAAAAGAAGCTGCAAAATAAAAACAAAAAAATTTTTATAAATTCTTTGCATTTTTTAAAAAGAAAAACAAAAGAAAAAGATTTAATAGAATAAAAAGAAAAATATAAAAAAAATATAAAAAAAACTAATTATAATAATTGGCCTAAATTAAAAAAAAATAAGAATTTTATTAAATTTAATAATAAGTTTGTTTTGGCTTTAATATAATTAAGAATTAAATACAGTTATTTTAATAATTATTTAATTAAAATATTAAATTCTGGGATTTTAAATAAAAATTGTTTATGCAGAAACATACCACAAACACCAAAATATTTAATTATAGAATGCTAATTCTATAAAAAAGAAAGAAAGGTGTTAAAAAAAGAATTTAAAAGCAAAAATAAAAAACAATTTGATTATAACTATTTATTATTTAATAAAGATGGTATGATTTTATTGGAGAAGTTCTTAAACAAAACAAATATTATATAAAGAAACAATAAAAATCAGAAAGACAGTTTACTTATAAAATAGGGAAATTTAGAAATCTAAAATAAAATTATAAAGTTTCGAAAATAAGTAATAAGTCTTAAATATTACACTAAAGTGGGTGGATAAAAACAGCAGATTTATAACATTATTCTTTTTATAAAAAGAAGAAAAACACAAGAGATAAAAAAAAATTCTAAAATAAAAATAAAAATAAAAAATAAAAAACAACAACAAAAAGTATTTTCCATATTTTATTTTATTTTTCAGTTTACTATCTATTTTATATTTACGTATAAAAATCAAATAAGGTGCGAAAGTCATGTATTAGGACAATTTCTTCAAACCGCCATAACCGAAAGGTTGCACGCGTGTATGATAAATAATAATAATAATAATAATAAAAATAAAAGAAAAAGTTATATATACTCAAAAAAAAAGGATATATATTTTTTAAAAGAAAAAAATTAAAAATAGAAAAATTTTTAAAATTAAATAAAAATAATAAATGCATAAATTATTAGAAAAAGGGATATTATACAATTAAATACAGAAATGAATTAAGTTATAAAATATATACAAAGAAATATAAAATAATAAATTATAATTGCAATATATACCAAAAAAAATGTAAACCCTGTATATATATAAAAGTAAAATGTATAAATTATAAAGAAGAATATATAGCTAATAATGCTAAATGTTTTAAAAATAAAAAAGCAAAAAAACCTCAAAATAAATAAAGAAAAAAATTTGAAAATAATATAACATAATTGTAAAAAATTGATAAATATAATATAATCTATATTAAATTTTGTATTAAATAAAATAGAAATAATTTTCTTATAAGAATCATAAATTTTAAAGAAAAATAATATAATTATATATCTGGAATTTTAACTAATTATTATAAATTTCAAAAAAAAATGTAAAAATCAAATAAAAATATTAATATTTATTTTTAAAAATATATTTTTTAAAATTTCAAATAAAAAAGATTTAATAAATAATGAAAATTGCCAAATAATCAATTTAAAATTAAAAAAATTTAAAGAAATCAGAATTTTTAATATCTACAACAAAAAAACATCAAAATATATAAAATGGTAAATATATAATAAATAGGTTATATAATAAAATAAACTTATATTATATAAAAAAAGATATTATTAATTGGAGATTTTAATGCACATTATTTATTATAGAATTCTAAAATCAAAAT
>NW_011645583.1:0-4525 GCF_000225545.1 Orbilia oligospora ATCC 24927 | reverse complement strand
CGGTTTTAATATAATTAAGAATTAAATATAATTACTTTAATAATTATTTAATTAAAATACTAAATTTTGAAGTTTTAAATAAAAATTGTTTATACAAAAATATACTACAAACACTAAAATATCTAATTATAAAATATTAATTTTATAAAAAAGAAAAAAGATATTAAAAAAAAATTTAAAATAAAAATAAAAATAATTTGATTATAACTGTTTATTATTTAATAAAAATAATATAATTTTATTAGAAAAATTTTTAAATAAAATAAATTTATATAAAGAAATAATAAAAATTAAAAGATAGTTTACTTATAAAATAAAAAATTTAAAAATCTAAAATAAAATTATAAAATTTTGGAAATAAGTAATAAATCTTAAATATTATACTAGAATAAGTAGATAAGAATAATAGACCTATAACATTATTCTTTTTATAAAAAAAAGAAAGATATAAGGAATAAAAAGAAAATTTTAAAATAAAAACAAAAATAAAAAATAAAATATAACAATAAATAGTATTTTTTATATTTTATTCTATTTTTCAGTTTACTATCTATTTTATGTTTATGTGTAAAAATCAAATGAAATACGAAAGTTATGTATTAAGACAGTTTCTTCAAACTGCCATAACCGAAAGGTTGCACGCGTGTATGATAAATAATAATAATAATAATATGTACTGTTAGAAATTATGGTTCGGGAGCACTTAGAAAAATCAGTAGCCAAAAAAATCCAATAAAAATAATATATTACAATAACAGGGATAAACAAACAAATAATAATCAATCACTAAATAATTACTAAACAATTATTGATCATTCACAAATTAATCATTGTATTCTTTACCTGACTGTAAGTCAGGAGGAATTCTTTAATAAGATAATTAAACATTAGGAAAAAAAACATATTATCATAATATGAAATACTTTATTATTCTTCCTTATCATACTTTATCACATTCTATCCCACTTTACTTTACCTATTTTGCTCTATCTAGTATTATAATAAAACTACTACAATATTATATAAATTTTTATTAAAAATTTAGATTTTTTTTAAATTTTTTAATATTAAATATATTATTAATATTAATATTAATAATTTTATTTTTACAAAAATGAATTTTATTCTAACGAATTAAATTAATATAAGTATTAAGTAAATATAAATTGTTTTTATAAAAGATTAAATATATTGCATTTTATAAGAAATCATATAAAGACTAATTGTGGTAATACAGAAATGTTACAAAACAAGAATAGTGTATTAGTATAAATATAAATAGATATTTAAATTGTTGCTTAATTTCTAAATATATGATAGTAAATATAATAATTTAAATAAATAATTGATAAAAGAAATAATAAAATAAATTGGATAGAAGTTAAATTTGAATTAAATATTTGGATATATAAAATATTAAATTAGATACAAATTAAGATTATATAATTTATTAAATTAAATAGAAGTTAAGTCTAAATTAGATATTTAGATATATAGGGTATTAAACTGAATAGGAATTAAGTTTATATAAAACATTAAATTAAATAAAAGTTGTTTTTGTATAAATTAAAAAATTTGTATAGGGTAAAGGTTTAAATAGGCTTTATGTTATACTTATTAAAATAATAATTATAATTTTGGTTTATAAGTTTTGAATTTGGATTTTGTTGTTAGAGCAGCCATCCTTTAAGACAAGTATTGCCGGGTCCTAGGTTACTATAGAGGTAGATTATAGCGAAAGCCTTGGTTTTTGCTACCTCTATACCTATTTTATAAAGCTACTTTTATAATAAAAGATAATAATAATTAAATATATTGTTAATGTAGAAATTTATATATTCTTTATAACAAAAACTATTTTTATATACTATATATTAATAATAATATATTATAAAAATTGTTAGAATATAGCAGAACATCTACTTATATGGAAGATATGTAGGTCGGTAGATTCTTAATTAAAAGAAGAATAATAATAAAAGGGCCAGCCTCCTATTCTATAATAACCGCAAAAGCAATGCCAAATATAATTTAGTTTTTATGTGATAGTAAATACGTGATTATCTTTTTTACTAGATCTGATATCTATATGTCTGTAGATATACCTTTAATATTTTGGTTTGTTTATAAACGTAGGTATTAAATAATAAATTTTAATTTTTATGGTAATAGGTGTATATTTTAACTTTTAAAATATATAATAGTCTTTTTTTAAAAATCTAGAAAAATTACTACTTTAATTATAAAAAAATATAAAAATTTAAGTTACTTTTTATTTTTAGGGTAAAATATTTTGTTTGTATATCTTCTTTTTAAATTCCAACATATTAGATTATAATTATTATTTTAGTATGTTTGTTTTAAGGTATTAAAACTTTATAATATTTTTGATTAAATTTTCTTTATTTTTAGTAAATAGTGGATATATTATAGGTTTTATTTTAAATTATAAGTTAAATAATTATTTTATAATATTTTGTATTTTTATAAATTATGATTTTTAAAATTAATTTTATATTATATATATTAATAATTATATATTTTAAATTCTTAAGTTTATGATAAAATTAATATTTTATTATTATTTTTATTATTTTATTCTTTTAAATGTTTTATAAATATTATTATGTCTAGTTGTGTATAATAGAACAAAATAATTAAAATCATTCTTCTATATACACCATTAAAAATTAAATATACTTATAGATAGAAAATAATTTTTTTTTATTAATTTTAATTTATTTATAACATTATCTATTTATAAATAAATTATATCTTATAAACTATAGTTCTTTTATAAATTTAATTTTAAATATAACTTTTATAATTTATAAATACTTAATTTAATTTAATATTTTTCAATAAAGAGTTTAATATTATTATTATTAACTTTCCACTTTAATTAGTTTATTTATTATAGTATGTTATTACTTTTTATATAAATTATTTATTTTTTTATTTTATTTTATTATGATAACTTTATAATTTGTTTTAGAATTTTAAGATGTGGTATTTTATTTCTCTTATTTATACTTATAATATTATAGATGGGTTAATAGAAAGATGGTATAGAATTCTGTTTTTTAAGTAGAAATTTTATAAGGATTTTGTTAGATTTTAATAGTTTTAAGTAATTTTTCTTTAGTTTAAAATAAAAATTTTCAATTTTGTTTGGATAAAGAATTTAAATATAAACTTTTAAAATCTTTTATTTTAAAATTTTGTCTTAAATATAAAAAACTTTATAGTAGATAATAGGTTTTTATAAAAAGAAATTTTTTTTATATTATTTTTATTTTTATTTTTATTTTTCTTTTATTTTATTTTTATTATAAAATTTATAGTATTATTGTTTTAAGAATTTTAATTTTAATTATTTTAAGTTATTATAATATGTTATTTTAAGTTTTTTAAGATCTAGAATAATATATTTATTTTTAAATTTTTTTTGGTAAGTTTTGAGTTTATTTGCTTTATAGTATTTTTTATATTTGATATTAAATTAATTTTTAATTAAGAAATTATGTTAAATTAGATTTATTTTAAACTTCAACTTATTTTTTAATTAATAAAATAAAATAAAATTTTTATTTTATTTTGCAAGTTATCTTATTTTTAAATTTTAATTATTTGTTAGTTTATTTTTTAAAAAAAGTAGAAATTTATTAATAGATTTTTTTAAATTATATCTTCAAAAATTTTTTCTTTTTTTTTGTTTAAGCTTATCTCAACTTAAATTTATAAATAAAGTAATCTTCTCTCATCTCATAAATAACAAATCCTTCTTTTTCATTATTCTATTTTAGTTTTTTTTATAACAAAGCAATCTCAGCATAATGAACTCCAAGCAAAAATCCAGGCGGCTAGAGGAACCCTCAAAATGACTATAAAAAATATCTAAACAATATTATAATTAAAAAAAAAACCATACGACATAATACAAACTATAGACCCAAAATAAGAAAATATTTAGATCCAAATTTTAAAATTTGTAATTTAAGATTATAATTATTATATTAATAAATGCAGTATAAGGTTTGTTTAAATTTTTATTTTATATAAACTTCTTAATTTATATAAAAATGATTTTTGTCTAATTTAATATTCTATATATTTGAATATTTAATTTAAATTTAATTTTTGTTTAATTCAATAAATTATGTAGTTTTAATTTTTGTTTAGTTTAATAAATTATAAAATTTTAATTTTTATTTAATTTAATATTCTATATATTTGAATATTTAATTCAAATTTAACTTTTATTTAATTTATTTTATTATTTTTTTTATTAATTATTTATTTAAATGATTATATTTATTATTATATATTTAAAAATTAAACAATAATTTAAGTATTAATTTATATTTATATTAATATATTATTCTTATTTTATAATATTTATATATTATTTTGATATTTTAATTAATTACTATATAATTTCTTATATTTTATTATTTTATAATTTTATGAATTTAATATTTAAATATTAATACTAGCTTTATTAAAAAATAAATTCTTCAAAAAA
>NW_011645582.1:0-2087 GCF_000225545.1 Orbilia oligospora ATCC 24927 | reverse complement strand
ATATTAAAAACAACGATTTAGATCAAGCTTTTATAACTTTTTTTATTTTTATCTTTTTTATTTTTTTAATTTTTACCACTACTTTTTGATTTATTTTATTTTCTTCTAAACTTGTAAGATAATTATAAATTATTATTATTTATAATATTATTTTGTTTGTTAATATTTGTATTATTTTATTTATTTTGTTTTTTTAATCTATTTTATTTACTTTTGATTTGTTTTATTTCTGATTTTTTTTTTATATTATTTTGATTAATATTAAGTTTTTTATAATATTTAGTTCTGTATTTTTTTTAAATTATGAGATTTTAAGTTTTTTGTTATTTAATATTCAAACTTTTATAAGTTATAATTTTTTATATTAAATTTTAAAAATCTTTTTATTTATTTTATATAATTATTTAATAATTTCTAATAAAATAATATTTTTATTTATTAAATTTTGTATGAAGTTATTGATTTTTTGAATTTAAGTAATAAATAGAAATGTTACACCTATCCCAGGATTCCTTGGCAAGATTTCCTAAAACAGCTTAGCACTCTGCTGTATTTCTCAACTTTATATGTTCAGATCTCTCAAAAAATAATATAGTATTCAAGATAAAAATATAAAGTTATATGAATAAAAAGTGTAACACAATAATTAACTATAAAACTAAATATTATTTAAGTAAATTATAAATTAAATTAATAAATTAACCAATAAAATCTAAAAATAAATCTAAAGATTATCATTATTCAAAAATCTATATATACATAAGGAAGTTCTTTATAGAATTTTAAAATACAACAAGTAATTAATCATAAATAATATCAAAATTATAAATACTCATAAAATTATAAACATTTACAACCATCTTAACTACTAATATCTAAACCTTAATATTAAACCATACATATATAATCAAATAATTTAATCATTAATATTTTTAACTATTCCAAAAAAACAAATATATATTATTTTAAATAATATAAAATATATAAATATAAAATAAAAAATATATTCTTTTAAATAGGAAAATCCAGAAAATTATATAAAAAATAATTTTATAAACAAAACAAAAATAAGAAATAGAAATATATTTATTATACTAAGTTTTATTTCTTAATTTAATTAATTAATATAATTAGATTATAACATTATCTTCTTCTTATAAAAAATTTCGTTATTCAAAATTTTTGTATAAAATCTTCTTGTAGATAATAAATATTATAATTAAAATTAAACGGAACGACCCCCCCATAACTTTTGA
This sequence comes from Orbilia oligospora ATCC 24927, assembly GCF_000225545.1. Classification (NCBI taxonomy): domain Eukaryota; kingdom Fungi; phylum Ascomycota; class Orbiliomycetes; order Orbiliales; family Orbiliaceae; genus Orbilia; species Orbilia oligospora. The sequence goes on along the minus strand of NW_011645582.1, from coordinate 831 downwards.
ACAAAGTATCCAAAAGCAATAAAAATCAGATAAATCAAAAGAACAAAGAAAATAGAATTAGAATATTTAGAAAAATAAATTGCAATAAAAATTAACAAATAATAAATAGGAGATTAAAAAACAAATAATTTTGTGATTGTCTATTATACAAAAAAGGGTTTTTTGTTAAAAATCAAATTAAAACTAAAATAATTTAGTTTGATAATGGTAGATAATATATTTATTAGTTTGTTTTTAGATGAATTAGTAATAGCAACTTAGGATTACATTTATCTATTTAAAAATAGCAATAACAAGAAAAGATAAAAATGATAAATCTTAGTAGACCTTGATGAAAAAGAATTAAATAGAAAAAATTTAATTCTAAAATTAAAAAAAATAAACAATTTATTGAAAGAGAAAATAGAAGAGGTGGAAAATCTAAAAAAGAAGATATCAAAATTTAAAAATCTACAAAAGTTATATGTAGAAATAGTATAGAAATTACAAATTTAGTAAAAATCAAAAAAACATAAAAACAAGTTGAAACCTTATAAAAATCAAAAATTTAAGAATAATAAAATATAATTAATTAAAGGAGATTAATTATTTTAAGAAATATGATAACTTTATTGATATAAAAACCAAATGTTTTTAGAGAAAAAATAAATAAAATTCTTTATGAAAAAACTAAAAATTTAAAAATAATAATTTCTAGAATTTTTTTAAACTTAAAAAACAATTTAATATTAATTATACATAAAAAAATATAAAAAAAAAATCTTTAAATATAAAAAGAATATTTATCAAAAACTTATTAAAATTGATGAATATATATAAAAATTATTTACT
>NW_011645581.1:0-3264 GCF_000225545.1 Orbilia oligospora ATCC 24927 | reverse complement strand
AAAAAAATTATTTCTGTTTTATTTAATACAAAATTTAATATAAATTATATTATATTTATTAATTTTTTATAATTATATTATATTATCTTTAAATCTTCTTTTTTATTTATTTTAAAGTTTTTCTATTTTTTTGTTTTTAAAACATTTAACATTATTAGTTATATATTCTTTTTTATAATTTATATATTTCATTTTTATATATATATAAGATTTATATTTTTCTTAATATATATTATAATTATAATTTATTATTTTATATTTTTTTATATATATTCCATAATTTAATTTATTTCTACATTTAATTGTATAATATCCCTTTTTTTAATAGTTTATAACGTATTCCACCTAGTTTGCGCGCACACCTAGTTTTGCCGCAGTTTTCAGAGTCAAACACCCTATTAAAAAATCATTATTAACTCTTATCTCTTTCTATGTCTTGATACAATATTATAAGTTTTTATAATTAATTAATTTATATATAAAATTTTATTTATAATATAATTTAATTATTTACAATATAATTTTTTATAAAAATAGTTTTTTTATTATTTATAAATTATTTTTAGACGAGTTGTAGTGTTAAATGAGTTAATTTATAATAATATAATTTAAATAATATTTTGTGTATATAAAAAAAATTAATTTAAATTGATTTATGTTTTTGTAATTATTTATAGGATTTTGGAAAATATTTTGAAAAAATATGTTAATGGTAGTGTTATTGATAAATGAGTCGTGTATTAAGTTTAAATAATAATTAAATTAAAAAAGAAAAAATAATTAATATAATAAATATTATATTTTTATAATTAAAAATTTCTATTATGATTTAATATAATATGATATATGGCAAATAAGTTTATAAATTATAATATAAAAAAAAATTGGATTAAAAAATTTATAAAATAATATATAAATTTAAAAATTGTTTATTTATATGTTTTTAATAATAATTATGTTAAAATAGATAATTTTGATTTAATTATAAATTTTTATAATTTATTTATAAATATTAAAGTAAAATATGGTTTTTATGAAAGTAGAATTTTTAATATAAATAAGAAGGGATTTGTTATAAGAATTATTTCATCTTTAAAAATAATCATACTAATTTATATTAAAAGTTAATTTGTTAAATAATTTAATAATCGAAAATTGGTTATATTAATTAAATATATTAATACAAGAGAAAATATACTATTTTTTTTTATAATTTTTATAATTAATTCTATTAATATAATTAATATATTGAAATGTTTGAATTAATAAAAAAATAGTATTTTATAACATCACCAACAAATTAAATAGATAATGATTTAGCTATTAAATAATTAATATAAATATTTAAATTAAAAACTGTTAAGATGGTATAAAAAGACACAAATTAATAGTGAATATTATTATTAGATGGTTATTAAAATTATATTTCTTTTGTGTTTATTAATAAATGTATAAAATATTATATTATTATTTTTTATTTTCTATTTTATAATATTTATTGTTTTTAATTGTTAAATATCGAATTTAATGTTATATATATTAAATAATATCGGAATTTTATTAATAATTTATTTTGAAATAGTTTAATTAGTTTTAATAAATAATTATTTATTAAATTTTTTGTAAAAATATAAAAAAATATAATAAATTTTAACTTAATTAAATTAGCATAATGTAAAATTAGATTAATACTATTCGATTTAACTCATATTTTTTTTAAAATTATAAAATCAAATTAGTTAAAATGTTAATATATAACTTTAATTAAATAAATTACTATAAATTATTTTAAAATAATTTATTTCAATTTATAAAATTGTTCGTTTATTTATATCTTAAGCAAATAATACTATTAATTTTTTATTTATTATTTAAATTTAGAAAATTAATAAATTTATGTAAAATTTAATAAGTAAAAATATTATTTTACAAGTGAGCAAGCGGAGCAAGCAAGCAAGTTTTAATAAAAAAATAAATGAAAAAAATAATATCTATAATTTTACAATTTTTTTATAATATATAAAAAAAAGGGTTTCGTTATTAATATACAATTTTTTAGAAGGATATGTGTTTATATATATAGTAAAAGTATTATTATATAATTTTATATTTTTTTAGATTATATATTAATCTAAGTATATAATCTAAATATAAATCTTTTATATATAATAAGTAAATTTATTGGTTTTATATATTTTTTTAGCTTATACTCTTATATAATTAAATTAGTTTAAGTATTGTAGTTTATATAGAGGAAATGTAGATGTAAGAATATTATATAATTTATCTAAAGTGTATTACACTTTAGGGTTTTTTATTTTTAAAATATATTATATTTTAGAGAAAAAACAAAAAAAGAGGAAAATTCAATTTAGTGAAAATAATTTATAAAAGGAACTTTTTTGAAAAATTGGGGATAAAGGGAAAATAAGTTAAAGTTGTTTTTTAATAAACTTTTTTTTATATTTATAAAATATATATTTTTTTTTATTAAAAAAATTTTTTGTTTATTTTATTATATTTCTAAAAAAAAAATTTTTAAAACTTTTATTAATTAAATTCTTAAGTATTGGGGGTTTTTTAAAGAAAAGTTTTAAATAAATATTTTGTAGGAATGATTATTTAAACAAATTAAGTTATTAAATCTAGATATTTAATATAATATTTTATATAAATTTTAAGTTAGTTTTATCCTATATAAGGTTAATTTCTGAAATAAAAAAAAATATTTTATTATAATTCTCTATTTTCTTATTTCTTTTAGATTTTTCTTTAAATAATTAATATTTATCTGTATTTTTTTTTATCTAGAATAATAGAATTTTAAAAAAATATTTTTATTAAAATAAATTTCTTTAGTTTTTAATATATATTCTATATAAATCTTTCTATTAAAAGATAATATAGTTATATATAAAAAATTTTTTATAAAAGTATTCCTCTTTATATAAAATAAGTAGTATAAATTAAAATATAAATATTTAAAATAATTAAATAATTTTTTATATAATTTATATTTAATAGTATTTTTTTTAATTTATATATTTAAGTTTAAATATTAATACTTTTATTTTACTAAAATAACTTTATAAGTAAAACTAAATAATCTTATAATTTTATTAGTAATTTAATTAACATCTTCTAAATTTATTATTTAAATTATAGTAAATATATCATTAATATACTTTCTAAAAAAAAAATTTTACTATTATTATAAATTTTATTTTATATTTAACAATATATAGATTAATTAAATCTAGGATA
>NW_011645580.1:0-2025 GCF_000225545.1 Orbilia oligospora ATCC 24927 | reverse complement strand
GTAATAAAAACTAGAAAGATAATTTACTTATAGAATAAAAAAACCTAAAAATCTAAAATAAAATTATAAAATTCCGGAAATAAATAATAAATCTTAAATATTACACTAAAATAGATAAATAAAAACAGTAGATTTATAACATTATTCTTTTTATAAAAAGAAAAAAGACACAAAAAATAAGAAGAAAATTCTAAAATAAAAATAAAAATAGAAAATAAAAAACAACAACAAAAAGTATTTTTTATATTTCATTCTATTTTTCAGTTTACTGTCTATTTTATGTTTATGTGTAAAAATTAAAATGAGGTGCGAAAGTCATGTATTAAAACAGTTTCTTCAAACCGCCATAACCGAAAGGTTGCACGCGTGTATGATAAATAAATAAATAAATAGGTGTGTGCGCAAATTAGGTGGAATACGTTATTACTTAATTTTTAAATATATAATGTAAGAAATCGTATACGGACTAATCGTGGTATCAAGGTAATACACAAATATCACAAGGTAAGAGTAATGTACTAGTATAAATACAAATTAATACTTAAATTGTTGCTTGATTTCTAAATACATGACAACAAATATAACAGTTTAAATAAACAATTAATAAAGGAAATAATAAAGTAAACTAGACAAGAGTTAAATCTGAACTAAACATTTGGATATATAAAGTATTAAACTGGACAAGAGTTAAGACTACATAATTTGTTGAATTAGATAGGAATTAAGTCTGAACTAGATATTCAGATATATAAAGTATTAAATTAAACAAAAGTTATTTCTACATAAACCAAAAAGTTTGTGTAAAATAAGGGCCTAAACAGGCCTTATACCATATTTATTAATATAATAATTGTAATCTTGTATTATAAGTTTTGAAGTCTAGATCTAAATACTTCCTTATTCTAAATCTACAGTTTATATTGCGTTGTATAGTTTTTCTTCCAACCACAATATTGCTTAAATATTTCCTATAATCATTCTGAGGGCTCCTCCGGCCACCTGGATTTCTGCTTGGAGTTCATTATGCTGAGATTGCTTTGTTACATATAATAACAAATATAGCAATTTAAATAAATAATTAATAAAAAAAATAATAAAATAAATTAAATAAAAGTTAAATCTAAATTAAATATTCAAATATATAAAATATTAAACTAAACAAAAATTAAAATTATATAATTTATTAAATTAAATAAAAATTAAATTTAAACTAAATATTCGGAAATATAGGATATTAAACTAGATAGTATATAATTCTATATAGTAAATAAGTATATATTATAAATTTTTTTTTAGAAGTTACTAAAAAAATAAAGGTTTTCCTATCTAGAATTTTTAAGATTTAAATAATAGCTATAATCTTAGATTATAAATTTCAAAATCTGGATTTGGATACTTTTTTATTCTAGATCTATAGTTTGTGAATAAATCTATTATATTTTTATAACGTATTCCACCTAGTTTGCGCGCACACCTAATTTTGCCGCAGTTTTCAGAATCAAATACCCCATTAAAAAATCATCACCAACTCTTACTTTTTTCTATGTCTTAATATAATATTATAAATTTCTACAATTAGTTAATTTATATATAAAACTTTATCTATAATATAATCTGATTATTTATAATATAATTTTTTACAAAAATAATTTTTTATTATTTATAAACTACTTTTAGATAAACTGTAATACCAAATAAACCAACCTATAATAACACAATTCAAATAATACTTCATATATATAAAAAAAATCAATTTAAATTAATTCGTACTTTTGCAACTATTTATAAGATTTTAAAAAATATTTTGAGAAGGTATGTTAATAATAATATTATTAATAAACAAATTGTATATCAAATTTAAATAGTAATTAAATTAAAAAAAAAATAATTAATACAATAAATACTATATCTTTATAATTAAAAATTTCCACTATAACTCGATATAATATAATATATAACAAACAAACTTATAAATCATAATATAAAAAAGAATTAAATTAAAAGATTTATAAAACAATATATAAA
>NW_011645579.1:0-2071 GCF_000225545.1 Orbilia oligospora ATCC 24927 | reverse complement strand
AATTCTATATTTTTTTCAAACCATAAAATTTTAAATTCTTTATTATTTAATACCTAAACTTTTATAAGTTATAATTTTTTACATTAAATTTTAGAAATTTTTTTATTTGCCTTATGTAATTACTTAATAATTTCCGACAAAATAATATTTTTATTTATTAAATTTTACGCAAGTTTATTAATTTTTTAAACTTAAATAATAAATAAAAAATCAACAATATTACCTACTTAAAATATAAATAAATAAATAATTCTATAAATTAAAATAAACTATCTTGAAATAATTTATAATAACTTATTTAATTAAAATTATATATTAACATTTTAATTGATTTGATTTTGTAATTTTAAAAAAACATAAATTAAATTAAATAATATCAACCCAATTTTATATCATACTAATTTAATTAAATCAAAATTTATCATATTTTTTTATACTTTTATAAGAAATTTAATAAATAATTATTTATTAAAACCAATTAAACTATTTCAAAATAAATTATTAATAAAATTTCAATATTATTTAATATATATAATATTAAACTTAACATCCAACAATTAAAGATAATAAATATTATAAAATAAAAGATAGAAAATAATAATACAATATTTTATACATTTATTAATAAATATAAAAAAAATATAACTTTAATAATTATTTAATAATAATATTTATTATTAATTTGTATCTTTTTATATTATTTTAGTAATTTCCAATTTAAATACTTATATTAACTATTTAACAACTAAGTTATTATTTATCCAACCTATCAATAACATTGTAAAGTGTTATTTTTTTATTAATTTAAATATTCTAATATATTAATTATATTAATAAAATTAATTATGAAAAATTATAAAAAAAAGTAATGTGTTTTTTTTTGCATTAATATATTTAATCAATATAATTAATTCTTAATTATTAAATTATTTAATAAATTAATTTTTAGTATAAGCCAATACAATTATTTTTGAAGATTAAATAATTTCTATAATAAATCCCTTTTTGTTTATATTAAAAATTTTATTTTCATAAAGATTATATTTTATTTTAATATTTATAAATAAATTATAGAAATTTATAATTAAATCAAAATTATTTGTTTTAATATAATTATTGTTAAAAATATATAAATAAATAGTTTTTAAGTTTATATATTGTTTTATAAATCTTTTAATCTAATTTTTTTTTATATTATGATTTGTAAGTTTGTTTGTTATATATTATATTATGTTAAATCATAGTGGAAATCCTTAACTATAAAGATATAGTATTTATTATATTAATTATTTTTTTTTTTTTAACCCAATTATTATTTAAATTTAATATATAATTTATTTATTAATAATATTACCATTAATATATTTTCTTAAGATATTTTCTGAAATTTTGTAAGCAACTACAAAAATATGAATTAATTTAAATTAATTTTTTTTATATACACAAAATATTATTTAAATTATATTATTATAAATTAATTTATTTAATACTACAACTTATTTAAAAATAGTTTATAAATAGTAAAAAATTATTTTTATAAAAGGTTATATCATAGATAATTGGATTATATTATGGATAAAATTTTATATATAAATTAATTAATTATAAAAATTTGTAATATCATATTAAGATATAAAAAAAAATAAGAGTTAATAATGATTTTTTTAATAAAATATTTGATTTTGAAAACTGCAGTAAAATTAGGTGTATGCGCAAACTAAGTGGAATACGTTATTTGTTTAATTTCTAATTATAAATTTGAAATATAATAAAAAAATCAAAATTAATAAAATATTTTGAAGAAATTTAAATTAATTTAAAATAAAATATTGAAGAAAATTATAGATATATTTAAAATAATTTTAATATACTTATTAGAGATTGAAATATTAATTTTATTATTAGAAATAAGATTAAATAATATATAAAGATGATATATTCTAAGATTTTTATATTTTAATAAAAATTATTTGATTAAAATAAAAACTTTAGAATTTTTTTTATTAGAATTTTGTTTTAGACGTAAAAATAAAAATGAGGATTTATATTTAAATTGGAATAAATAAAAAAT
>NW_011645578.1:0-2974 GCF_000225545.1 Orbilia oligospora ATCC 24927 | reverse complement strand
GTATAAATAAATTGAATATTTTTTTTTTATTAAATTTGTATATAATATTTTGTAATATTTAATTATAAAGTTATTATTATATAAAGTTTTATGTAAATAAATTTACGAGCGAGCGAGCGGAGCAAGCAAGCGAGTTTTAGTAAAAAAACAGGTGAGAAAGGTGGTATCTATAATTTACAGTTCTTTTATAATATGTAGAAGAAAGGGTTTTATTATTAGTATACAATTCTTCAAGAGGATATATGCTTGTATATATAGTGAAAGTATTATTACGTAACTTTATGTTTTTTTAGGCTATATATTAGTCTAGGTATATAGCCTAAGTATAAGTCTTTTATGTGTGGTAAGTAAGTTTATTGGTTTTGTATATTTTTCTAATTTGTATTTTTGTGTGACTAAATTAGTTTAAGTGTTGTAATTTATGTAGGAGAAATGTAAGTGTAGAGATATTATATAATTTGTTTGAAGTATATTATATTTTAGGGCTTTTTGTTTTTGAGGTGTGTTATATTTCGGGGGAAAAATGAAAAAAGAGGAAAATCCGATTTGGTGAAGGTGATCCGTAGGAGGGGTTTCTCTGAAGGGTTGGGGGTGAAGGGGAGACGAGTAGGAGGATTTTCCTCTTTTTTTGTTTTTCCTCCGAAGTGTGATATATTTTGGGAACGAAAGGTTTTGAAGTGTGGTACACTTTGGGCAGATTGTATGATATCCCTGTACCTGCATTTCTCCTGCATAAGCCACGGCGCTTAGACTAATTTGGCTACACAAGAGCACAAGCTGGAAAAATATATAGGGCCGGGAGACACGAAGTCACATAACAGTGCTTCCACTATATATACAGGCATGTATCTTCCTGAAGAGTTGTATGCTAATAATAAAACCCTTTCTTCTGCACATCACAAAAAAATTGTAGAATTATAGATATTATTTTTTTTATCTGTTTTTTTATTAAAACTTATTTGTTTGCTTTACTCACTTACTCGTAAATTTTTATTATAAAAATTTTATTTATTTTATTTTTTATATATATTAAAATGTTGAAGATATTTTTTTTCTATTTTCTATATAATTATTTTTATTGTTATTATTAATAATTATAAATAGTATACCCTTTCCCATAATATTCTAAAAAATATTATTAATTACATTAATATCGTTATAATAGTTTATAAACAATATATAATATTTTATTTTTTTAAATTTATTAATAATACTAAAAAATATTATAACTTAATTAAATAAGTATATATTTTTGAATATTATACATTTAAAAATATATATCCTAATTAAAAGTCATTAAATAATTAGTATTTTAATATTCTAAAAAGTTTATAAAGCCAAAAATAAAGAAGTATAAGATAAATTTTATTAACCTTAATTTTATAAAAAATAAATAATTATTTTTCAAACTAAAATATCTAAATTTTATTATTATTATTAAGAAAGTTAAAAAATTTTATTATAATAATAAAATATTAAATTAAATATATATTAAATATATCAATAACATTCTAATCTAAGTTTATAAAAACATAAATATTTTTTACAAAAATAAAATAACTAATTAAATAAAAATCTTTATTATAATCCCTACACAAATAAATAATCTCATCAAAAACAAAAAACACAAAATAACTAACATTATAATTAAAAATAATAAAATAAATTTAAAAAACACTATAATATATTAAATAAATAAAAAAACTTAATTTATTTATATAAATTACTTATCACTCACCTCCAAAATAATATTTATCATCCAAAATAAATAAATAACTTAAATAAAAAAGATTCTAATAAAACTTATTATTTTAAAAAATATCAAAATAAATAAATTTTAACATAAAATTAATAAATTACTAATTTAATTTATTAAATATATTAAAACATATAAATTAACATCCCATTATAAAAAATTATTTAACATTAACTATACGAATATTCAAACGTTCTAAATACCCCTCAATCTAAAAAAAAAAAGAAAAGAAAAACATATCCAACTCTACAACCAAAAAAAACAAAATAAAGAAAACCATTTTTGGGAAAAACAAAAATAAAAATAAGAAAAAAATTTAAACAGATTAATATAATTCTTTTTTCCCTTTTAACTTATAAATTATATATATATTAATTTTTTTAATAATTTTTTCTTATTTTAAGTTAAAGTTGTAAATAGAGTACACATACTATTAAAAATATTGGTATCTTTTAATATTTAAAAAAAATTTAAATTAAAATTTAGATTTTTATATCATAATTAATATAAATATGAGTTTATATCTTCTATTTTTAATAAATTTACCAAAAAAATAAAATGGAAATAATTTTTTAAAAATTTTAAAAATTTATTATTAGATTATGATTATTCCACCAAATATAAATTTTCTATTTTTAAAATAAATAAATACATAAAACAAAGATTTAAATACAATTGTAACTATCTCTTACAAGATATCATACCATTTAAACCTTTATTAACTATTTTATTACAAATAAATTAAAAAATAATTAAAGTATATTTATTCCAAAAAAAACAAATTTCTTTTATTATAAATAAAAATTTTAAAATTGTTATAATTTTAAATTTTTAGTATAACACTTACTACTTCAAATTTTTTTAATAAAAATAAAAATATTGTAGAAATATTTAAGTAAGATAATAAAAACATTCTCAAAATTTGTATATACAAAATTAAAAGATTTATTAATAAATTTTTACTTAAAAAATTTAAACTACTAGGATTTATAATAAGCAAAATAGTTTATTTAGAGTAATTTATAAAATTCTTAGAGTTTTATGATAGGTTATCAAAATTTAAGAATATATTTAAAATTTATAAAGATTTATAGGTTATTTGATTTATTGTTTTTTGTTATAGTATTACTTTCAAGCTATGTGTAGTAATATTATTAAGAATGTTAAAATTTATTATAAATAATATTAAATATTTATATATTAATAGTACTTAAATTA
>NW_011645577.1:0-2024 GCF_000225545.1 Orbilia oligospora ATCC 24927 | reverse complement strand
GAAATTTTTATTAAAATTTTTAAAAGAATTTTATAAAATTATAAAAAAATAAATTATTATTAGTAAAAGTTATTTATTGTTTTTAAAAATATTATAAAAATATAGTTTATAAAAATATTCTATTATTAAAAAAAGATATTATATAAAAAAATAAAAAAATTTAATTATTTAAAATAAATTAATTATTTTAAATTAAAAGTTTGAGATTTAAATTATAATTAGGTTAATAATAAGGAAATAATTTTAAAAAAGAGATTACAGTTATAATAAAATTTTTTAATTATTTTTTAGATTTAACTAAGTTTTTAAAAAGTATAAAAGAATTCTTTTAGAATAATTTAAATTTTTTAATAAAAAAATTTATAGAGAGTATTTATGTAACAAAGCAATCTCAGCATAATGAATTCCAAGCAGAAATCCAGGCGGCCGGAGGAGTTTTTAGAATGACCATAGGAAACATCCAAACAATATTGTAGTTAAAAAAAAAATTATATAACGCAATACAAACCACAGACCCAAAATAAAGAAATATTTAGATCCAAACTTCGAAATTCGCAATACAAGATTACAATTATTATATTGATAAGTACAGCATAGGGTTTATTTAGGCCTTTACCCTACACAAACTTCCTAGCCTATATAGTAATAATTTCTGTTCAATTCAACACCCTATATATCCAAATATTTAGTTTAGATTTAATTTTTATCCAATTTAATAAATTATATAATCTTAACTTTTATCCAGTTTAACACTCTATATATCCAAATATCCAATTCAAACTTAACTCCTATCCAGTTTATTTTGTTATTTTCTTTATCAATTATCTATTTAAATTGTTATATTCACTATCATATATTTAAAAACCAAATAATAATTTAAGTATTAATTTATATTTATACTAATATATTACTCTTATCTTATAATATTTATATATTACTTTAATATTATAACTAATTTATATATGATTTCTTATATTTTATTATTTCATAATTCTATTAATCTAATACTTAAATATTAATATTAACTCTATCAAAAAGTAAATCCTCCAAAAAAAAAGACACTAAAAAAAAAATTATAATTATTATTTTATTAAAATTTATTATTAAATAAATTAAAACTATAATAATAATTTTTAAATATTTTAAAAATAATATATTTATAATAACTTTAATAATTATTTTTTTTTCTAATCAGAATGGGAACGACCCCCCCCATAACTTTTGAACGGAATATCCAAAAGCAATAAAAATCAGATAAATCGGAAGAACAAAAAAAATAAAATCAGAATATCCAGAAAAATAAATTACAATAAAAATTGATAAATAATAATCAAAAAATCAAAAAAACAAATAATTTTATAATCATCTACCACACAAAAAGAGGTTTTTTATTAAAAATCAAACTAAAACTAAAATAATTTAATTTAATAATAACAAACAATATACCCACTAATTTATCTTTAGATAAACTAATAATAATAATTTAAAATTACATCCACCTACCCAAAAACAGCAACAACAAAAAAAAACAAAAACAACAAATCTCAATAAATCTCAACAAAAAAAAATTAAATAAAAAAAATTTAATTTTAAATTTAAAAAAAACAAACAACCTATTAAAAAAAAAATCTAAAAAATAGAAAATCTAAAAAAGAAGATATCAGAACTCAAAAACCCACAGAAGTTATACACAGAAATAGCACAAAAATCACAAACTCAACAAAAATCAAAAAAAATATAAAAATAAATTAAAATTCCACAAAAACCAAAAGTTCAAAAATAATAAAATATAATTAATTAAAAAAGATTAATTATCCCAAGAAATATAACAACCCCACCAACACAAAAACCAAATATTTTCAAAGAAAAAATAAACAAAATTCTTTATAAAAAAAATTAAAAATTTAGAAATAATAATTTCTAAAATTTTTCTAAACCCAAAAAACAACTTAATATTAATTGTACATAAAAAAACACAAAAAAAAAAATTTTTAAATATAAAAAGAATATCTATCAAAAACTCA
>NW_011645576.1:0-2316 GCF_000225545.1 Orbilia oligospora ATCC 24927 | reverse complement strand
ATTTGGTTTTTGTGTCAATAAGATTATCGTATTTCTTGGGATAATTAATCTTTTTTAATTAATTGTATTTTATTGTTCTTAAACTTTTGGTTTTTATAAAATTTCAATTTGTTTTTGTGTTTTTTTTGATTTTTGTTGAGTTTATGATTTCTATGCTATTTCTGCATATAACTTCTGTAAATTTTCGAGTTCTGATATCTTTTTTTTTAGATTTTCTATTTTTTTTATTTTCTTTTTCAATAAGTCGTTTATTCTTTTTAATTCTAGAATTAAATTTTTTCTATTTAATTCTTTTTTGTCGAGATCTACTGAAATTTGTTATTTTTATCTTTTTTTGTTGTTACTATTTTTAGATAGGTGGATGTAATCCTGGGTTACCATTACTAGTTCATCCAAAGACGAACTAGTGAATATATTATCTACCATTATCAAACTAAACTATTTTAGTTTTAGTTTGATTTTTAGTAAAAAACCCCTTTTTATATAATAGACAATCACAAAATTATCTGTTTTTTTTTAATCTCCTATTTATTATTTATCAATTTTTATTACAATTTATTTTTCTGGATATTCTGATTTTATTTTCTTTGCTCTTCTGATTTATCTGATTTTTATTGCTTTTGGATATTCTGTTCAAAAGTTATGGGGGGGGTTGTTCCGTTCAGTATTTTTTATTTATTTTTTTCCTAAAAATAAATTGTGTATGATAAATAAATAAATAAATAAATAAATAGAAATTCCATATATTACTAAAAAGTTTTATTTTTCAATAATAGATGGTTTTTGTATATATTTATTAATTTTAATAAGTTTTTAATAAATATTTTTTTATATTTAAAAATTTCTTCTTTTTATATTTTTTTATGTGTAATTAATATTAAATTGTTTTTTAAGTTTACAAAAATTCTAAAAATTATTATTTTTGAATTTTTAGTTTTTTATAGAAAATTTTGTTTATTTTTTTTTGAAAATATTTGATTTTTGTATTAGTAAAGTTATTATATTTTTTAAAATAATTAATTTTTTTAATTAATTGTATTTTGTTGTTTTTGAATTTTTAGTTTTTATAGGATTTTAATTTGTTTTTATATTTTTTTTGATTTTTGCTGAGTTTGTGATTTTTGTGCTATTTTTGTGTATAACTTTTGTGGGTTTTTGAGTTCTGATATTTTTTTTTTAGATTTTCTACTTTTTTTATTTTTTTTTTAATAGGTTGTTTGTTTTTTTTAATTTTAGAATTAAATTTTTTTTATTTAATTCTTTTTTGTCAAGATCTACTGAGATTTGTCGTTTTTGTCTTTTTTTTGTTGTTATTATTTTTAAATAAGTAGATGTAATCTTGGGTTGTTATTATTAGTTTATTCAAAGATAAATTAATAGGTATATTGTCTATTATTATTAAATTAAATTATTTTAATTTTAGTTTAATTTTTAGCGAGAAACTTTTTTTTTATATAGTAGATGATTGTAAAATTATTTATTTTTTGATTTTTTGTTTATTATTTGTCGGTTTTTATTGTAATTTATTTTTTTTAGATATTCTGATTTTATTTTCTTTGCTCTTTTGATTTATCTGATTTTTATTGTTTTTGGATACTTCGTTCAAAAGTTATGGGGGGGTTGTTCCGTTCGAAGAACTCTTTTTTTAATAAAAAAATTATATTCTAGTTATTTAAATAATAAGAATTAAAAAAGTAAGATTTATACTATAATATATTTTTATAATATTTTTATTATTCTATAGATATAACAATATTTAATTATTATATTTATTAAATTATAAAATTTTAATTAAAATATTTCTCTAAATATCGTTAAAATATAATTTATATATTTAGAAACTTTTAAAAATTAAAAAAAAAAAATAATACATTCTTTTTTTTATTTTAGTTAATAATAATTGTGTAGATAAGATTTATTATAACTATAATATTTTTTTTTACAAAACAAAAAAAAAATTTTAAAATAAAAAAATTTAATTTAAAAAATTAATATCTTTTTTATTTAATTTAAATATTTACTTATAGTATAATTTTAATTTTATTAATTATTTTAATTTTTTAGAAAAGAATGTACTTTTATATATTGTTTTATTTAAGTACTAGGTTTTTGGTGTGTGTAAATCCTTACAAAGGTAAAAAATTACTTTTATAAGATGTAGTACCCCTGAGCCGGGGTGTCCTATATTTAAAAAAAGAAAAATAAAATTGTGGTAAGTGATTGAGCTGCAGTATACCCATATGGCGTTGTAGGCAATGTAGGGGATTGAACGAGAACGATTTTTTTTTTTTTTTATTTTTTTTAAATTTTTTTTTT
>NW_011645575.1:0-2110 GCF_000225545.1 Orbilia oligospora ATCC 24927 | reverse complement strand
TAAAATATCTATATATATAATAATATAATATATTATAATAAATAGATATATACTAATAAAATATAAAAAATTAATGTAAATAATAATAAAATATAAAATTGATAAAATATAAAAAATTAATATAAATAGTAATAAAATATATATAAATTTATTTATATTTATAAATTGTTAATAAAAAGTTAGGAATAGTGAGTTATAAAAAGAAATATATCTATGGTATTTATAAGATTTAATAATATTTATAGTAATTAATTAATTTCTATATAAATAATATGTTATAATAAGGAATGATATTTCAAATTATTTTATTATTTTAATTAACGTATTCCACCTAGTTTGCGCGCACACCTAGTTTTGCCACAGTTTTCAGAGTTAAACACCCCATCAAAAATCATTACCAAACCTTCAACTTCTTTATACCTTCTATATAACAATACCCAACAATATATATTTTAAAACAATATTATTTTATTATATTATAATAATTTTAAACTTCGAAAAACTATAAAAAAATATAACTACAAAAAAAAAGAGAATTAAATATAAAAAAATATTATTTAATATAATAATATTATCTTAGATAAATTTATTTTTTATAATTATAACAATATATTTAATATATTTTATTTTTATTATCTTTATTTTTATTTTTGTTTTTATTTTTATTTCCTCTATTTTTTCCATTTTTTTTATTTTTTTTATTTTTTTTATTTCTATTATTATTATTATTATTACTACTTTTGTAATTATAAAATATAATATTAATTATTAAGATTTTTAATATTATAATATAAGTTTATAATATATTAATTTTTTATATTATATTAATAAGCTAAATTATTATTTTTCAAAATAAAATAAAAATTTCTCAAGTTATATTAATAAATAATATATTACTAAATCCAATAACAAAATTATCTATAATATAAAGTAAAATTAATACAATATAATTAGTAGTAATGTTAATATCTTAAGATTTATTAGTAGAAAGAGTAAAATTATTTAAAATAATAATAGGAATTTTAGTTTTGTTGTTTTAAATTATAAAGTTACTGTTAATTAAATTAAAAAAAATTTATTTAATAATTGGATAAATGATATTGAATTTAAAAGAAATTTAAATTTAATTAATAATAAAGTAAACTATATAAACTAACATATTATTAAGTATAAAAATTCGGAATTAATTATTTGTAATATTTAAAAAAATAATTAAAAATAAATTAACATAATAAAATTAAAAAATAAATAAAATAAATATTTATAAAATTTTTAAAAATATATTTTTTAATAGGATTATAAATATTATATTATTTATATTGAATTTTATAATTATTTTAATATATATAATATATTTA
This sequence comes from Orbilia oligospora ATCC 24927, assembly GCF_000225545.1. Classification (NCBI taxonomy): domain Eukaryota; kingdom Fungi; phylum Ascomycota; class Orbiliomycetes; order Orbiliales; family Orbiliaceae; genus Orbilia; species Orbilia oligospora. The sequence goes on along the minus strand of NW_011645575.1, from coordinate 752 downwards.
ACTATATTATAAATAAAAATTATAAAAAAAATTAATAAATCTATTTAAATTAATAATATTAAATTTTACAGTATTAATATTATTAATTCCTAAGGCAAATATGTTGAAAAAATAGAAAGATATAAAAAAAAATTTTAAAATTTAAAAGTTTTAAATTTTATGGATTATAAAAAAATTTAAAAGAAAAATATATATACAAAAAGTAAAATTATTAATTAAAATTTAAAAAACAAAAATAATATTTAAAATAAAATAAAAAAAAAAAAAGAAAAATAAATAAATAAAAATAATTAAGATATAATAAAATTGTTTAAAATGAACCATCTATAACAAATATATAAAAAACTAAATAAAAAATTGCATAAAATATTTATACACATAATAATATAATATATTACAATAAATAAATATACACCAACAAAATATAAGAAATTAATACAAATAATAATAAAATATAAAATTAATAAAATATAAAAAACTAATATAAATAATAATAAAATATATATAAATTTATTTACATTTATAAATTATTAATAAAAAATTAAGAATAATAAACCATAAAAAAATATATATTTATAATATTTATAAAATTTAATAATATTTAATTAATTAATTTCCATATAAATAATATACTACAATAAGAAATAATATTCTAAATTATTTTATTATTCTAATTATTTATTATTTTTTTTATTAATTTTTTTATTATTAACTTCCTCATTAATTTTTTTTTATTAATTTTGTTATTACTT
>NW_011645574.1:0-5922 GCF_000225545.1 Orbilia oligospora ATCC 24927 | reverse complement strand
TTTAATTATTTTTACATAATCTTTAATAAATTGTCAATAAAAGTTCATAAATCCTAAAAAAGATTATACTTTTTTAACAACTTTAAATCCTTCTTTTAATTCTTCTTAATTGAGTATATTTTAAATCTTAACAAAATCTATCTTAATTCCATTACTTCTAATAATATATCTTAGGAACTTAATTTCTTTAATAAAAAATTTATATTTAAAAAATTTAATATAAAATCCTACTTTTTATAATACTTTAATAACTTTCTTTATATAACAAATATATTCTTCTCTTAAATCATTATAAATACAAATATTATCAAAATATACTACACAAAATTTATTTAGAAAAGATTATAAAACTTCATTAATATAAATTTAAAAAACAGCTAAAACATTTATTAATCCAAAATATATTACTTAAAACTCGAAATATCTATATCTAATACAAAAAACTATTTTTTCTTCATCTCCTTCAGCTATTTTAATATAATTATAAACACCATAAATATCCAATCAAGTAAAATACTTAACTTTTTTGAATTAATCCAAAGTCTCATCAATTCGTAGCAAAAAGCATCAATCTTTAACAATAATAGTATTAAATTTTCTCCAATCCACACAAAATTATAGTCCACCATCTTTTTTAAAAATAAATAAAATAGATGCTTTTCATAAACTATTAAACCTTCGAATAAATCCTTTAATCATATTTTCTTTTATCTAAAATTTAAAAACTTTAAAATATTCTTTACTCATTAATCTTAATAATTCCTAAATAAGTTAAACTTCTAATAATATAAAAATTTTTATATCTTTTTTTGTTATAATAGCAAAATATCTCCTTTCTTTTTTAAAAAAAACTTCGGCAAAATTTTAAAATTCATTAAAAAATTTAATAATTTTTTTGATTTTAATTATATCATCAACAAATATAACTTATTTTCATTTTTTTCCCAAACCATAAATAATAAAAATAGGTTTTTATTTCATAATTTTTTTAAAAACTTCTACGCTTACAATAATAATCTTAAATAAGCAATTCATATATATTTAATTATTTTTTTAATCAACATAAACTTTATACTTTTTATACCATAACTTTTTTAAATTCAAAAGTTTAATAATATTAACAATATTAGTATTAACAATTTTTTTATAATTTTAAATTTTTATTTTAAATTAAATCATTTTCTTAACAAATTTTTTAATTTTATTAAAATATTCTACAAATTCAAAAATCTTTTTAAGATAAAATAAAAAATTATTTTTAATTATAAATTTACAACTTATATATATTCCTATATTATCGCTATCCAAACATACAAAAATTTTAACAAATTTCTAAAAATAAAAATACAAAATAATAGAAATTTCAATATAAAATTCAAATAATATTTTAATTTCTTCAAAATTTAAACAAGAAAATAAATTTTAAAATACAAAAAAAATTTATGATATTCTTTAAAACTAAAAAATTCTCAAAGTAATAAATTAAATTTTACTTTATTATATATCACAATTTATAATTAAACCTACTCTTTTCCCTATTCCTCCTTAACATTTTTTTATAAATAATACCTTAAAAAAAATACTATTTTATTTTAAATATCCTCATAAATAAATCTTCAAATATTCTAATCTTTAGTAAAACAAAAATTATAAAAAACACATCAGATTAATCCTCCCTAAAACCTTTTATTTAAACAATTATTAACAAAATATCCTCCTTCTCTACAATACAAACATAACTTCTAAACTCAACATTAATCTTTTTTTTCTTAAATTAATTATCCTCAAATATTTCTGATAAACTAATCCATAAATCCAAGTCCAAAATAATTATTTCCCCAAATTTGTTAAAACTAACCAGTATTACCAATCCTTATTAATCCTTTTAATACTAAAATCAAAATATTTTTTTTTTAAAATTTTTCAATTATTAAATTTTAAAATTTCTTTTTTATATCCAAAATTCGCTAGTTATTATTAAAGCATTAATAAAAAATAATAAAATCATCAAAATTTTTAAAAAATATTTCTTTAATAATTAAAAATTTTTTTATTTTAATATATAAACCATGTTATAAGTAAGTAATTTAAGCAGCATTATTATAATTCAAATGTCCCATAAAACGTCTGAATTTTATTAAGTAGATAAAGAAAGATTTATTAACCTATCTTAGATTTCTTAATTTTCGTTTTATAATTCTAGTAAAATTAGAATTTTTAAAAGCTTTTTCAAACCATATAATAAATTTAGCATAAATATTCCAATTTTATGCTTTATTATTAATATTATACTCATTAAAAGTTAATTCTACTAAATTTCCTTTAAAAAAATTAATAACATATATAATCTTTTTTTTAAATATAACAAATTTAATAACTTCTCCTTTATATTTATTATTAAGTTAAACCAAGAAATTTTATAATTTATAAAACTTAATACTGTTAAAAGGGTTAGAATTTAAAAATTTAATACTTAAAACAACTATTAAAGCTATTATAAGCATACTATTTTTGAAATGTTTAAAAATTACCATTATAGCTTTAATTTACTTAATAGTAAATCTTAATAAAATAACAATTATAGTTTCTTTTTCAACATCTTTTCCCTTAAAAAAACTCACTTTTTAGTAAAACTAATACTAATATTTAAGTATTAAATTAATAAAATTATAAAGTAACAAAATATAAAAAATCGTATACAAACTAATTATAATATTAAAATAATATATAAATATTATAAAGTAAAAAGTAATATACTAATATAAATATAAATTAATATTTAAATTATTACTTAATTTCTAAATATATAATAGCAAATATAGCAATTTAAATAAATAATTAATAAAAAAAATAACAAAATAAACTAAATAAAAATTAAATCTAAACTAGATATTCGAATATATAAAATATTAAACTAGACAAAAATTAAAACTACATAATTTATTAAACTAAACAAAAATTAAATCTAAACTAAATATTCGGATATATAAAATATTAAACTAGATAGGAATTATTTTTATATAAATCAGAAAATTTGTATAAAATAAGAGTTTAAATAGACCTTATACCGTACTTATTAATATAATAATTATAATCTTGGACTACAAATTTCGAAATTTAAATCTAGATACTTCTTTATTTTGGGTTTATAATTTATATTGTATTATATAGTTTTTTTTTTAATTACAATATCGTTTGGATATTTCCTATAGTCATTCTAAGGGTTCCTCTGGCCACCTGGATTTCTGCTTAAAGTTCATTATACTGAGATTGCTTTGTTACATAAATTTAAAAATATATTAAATTTAAACTTATTAATAACACTTTCTATTTAATTTTGGATTTTGAATTTAAATTTAGGAAAATCTTTTATTTTATACTGTAACAAAGTAATCTCAGCATAATGAACTTTAAGCAGAAATCCAGGCGGTTGGAGGAGCCTTCAGAATGATTATAGGAAATATCTAAGCGATATTGTAGTTAGAAGAAAAATCACACGATATAACACAAATTGTAGATTTAAAATAAGGAAATATCTAGATTTAAATTTTAAAACTTGTAATTTAAAATTATAATTATTATATTAATAAGTATAATATAAAGCTTATTTAAGTTTTTATTTTATATAGATTTTTTGGTTTATATAAAAATAATTCTTGTCTAATTTAATACTTTATATATCTGAATGTTTAATTCAAATTTAATTTTTATCCAATTTAATAAATTATATAATTTTAACTCCTATCCAATTTAATATTTTATATATCTAAATATCTAGTTTAGATTTAACTCCTATTTAATTTATTTTGTTATTTTCTTTATTAATTATTTATTTAAACCACTATATTTATTATCATATATTTAGAAATTAAATAACAATTTAAGTATTAATCTATATTTACATTAGTATATTATTTTTATTTTATAATATTTATATATTATCTTAATATTATAATTAATCCATATACAATTTTTTATATTTTATTATTTTACAATCTTATTAACCTAATACTCAAATATTAGTACTAACTCTATTAAAAAGTAAATCCTTTAAGAAAAAAGATATTAAAAAAAAAACTATAATTATTATTTTATTAAAATTTATTATTAAATAAATTAAAACTATAATAACAATCTTTAAACATTTTTAGAAACAGCATGCTCACAATAACCCTAGTAATTATCCCAAATATCAAATTTTTAAATTCTGATTTCTTTAATAGCATTAAGTTTTATAAATTATAAAATTTTTTAGTCTAATTCAATAATAAATATAAAAAAAAATTACATATATTATCAATTTTTTTAAAAAAAACTTAATAAAATTAATCTTTAATAAATATAATATTAATAATAAAGTATAAAATTAAAATATTTATACTAAATTTACTATATAGTTCGAAAAAGCTTTTAAAGATTCTAATTCTACTAAAATTGTAAAATAAAAATTAAAAAATTTAAAATAAATTAATAAATCCTTCTCTACCTATTTAATAAAATTTAAATATCTCATAAAATATTTAAACTACAATAATACCACTTAAATTACTTATTTATAACATAAATTATACATTAAAATAAAAAAATTCCTAATTATTAAGAAAATATTTTCTAAAGATTTTAATAATTTTATTATTCTTTATTAACGCTTTAACAATAACTAACAAACCTTGGATATAAAAAAAAAATCTTAAAACCTAATAATTAGAAAATTTTAAAAAAAGAATATTTTGATTTTAATATTAAAAAAATTAATAAGGATTAATAATACTAGTTAATTTTAATAAATTTAAAGAAATAATTATTTTGGATCTGGATCTATAAATTAGTTTATTAGAAATATTCAAAGATAATTAATTTAGGAAAAAAAAGATTAATGTTAAGTTTAGAAGCTATATTTATATTATAGAAAAAAAAACATTTTACTAATAATTATTTAAACAAAAGGTTTTAAGAAAAATTAACTTAATATATTTTTTATAATCTTTGTTTTATTAAAAATTAGAATATTTAAAGATTTATTTATAAAAATATTTAAAATAAGATGGTATTTTTTTTAAAATATTATTTATAAAAAAATATTAAAAAAAAATAAAGAAAAAAGCAAACTTAATTATAAATTATAATATACAGCAAAATAAAATTTAATTTATTACTTTAAAAATTCCTCAATTTTGAAGAATACCACAAATTTTTTTTATATTCTAAAATCTATTCTTTTATTTAAATTTTGAAGAAACTGAAATATTATTTAAACTTTATACTAAAATCTTTGTTATCTTATATTTTCATTTTTAGAAACCTATTAAAATCTTTGTATATCTAAATAATAACAATATAAAAATATATATAAATCACAAATTTATAATTAAAAATAATTTTTTATTTTATCTTAAAAAGATTTTTGAATTTGTAAAATATTTTAATAAAACTAGAAAATTTATTAAAAAAATAATTCAATTCAAAATAAAAATTTAAAATTATAAAAAAATTATCAATACCAACATTATCAACATCACCAAACCTTTAAACCTAAAAAAGTTATAATATAAAAAACATAAAATTTATATTAATTAGAAAAATAATTAAGTATATATAAATTATTCACCCAAAATTATTATTATAAGCGCAAAAATCTTTAAAAAAATTATAAAATAAGAATCTATCTTTATTATCTATAATCTAAAAAAAAATAAAAACAAATTATATTTATTAATAATATAATTAAAATCAAAAAAATCATTAAACTTCTTAATAAATTCTAAAATCTTACCAAAAATTTTTTAAAAAAGAAAAAAATACTTTACTACTATAATAAAAAAAAATATATAAATTTTTATATTATTAGAAATTTAGTCTATTTGGGAATTAGTAAGATTAATAAGTAAAAAATACTTTAAAGTTTTTAAATTTTGGATAAAA
>NW_011645573.1:0-3554 GCF_000225545.1 Orbilia oligospora ATCC 24927 | reverse complement strand
AATTACAATTTTATTATATAAAATTATTTTAATATAAATATTATAAACTATTCTAGAAATACTATAAATAAAAAATCACAATAATATTAAGAATATATAAAATATCTTTAATTATAAGTAAATATATTAATCAAATAATAAATACTTACTTAAATATTTATTTAATAAATAATAAATTCTAAATTCTTAAAATAAAAAAATATTTTGATATTAAAAAATAAAATTGTTGAATTTTGGAAAAACTATAGAATATAGTTAACAATTATTTATATTTATATTATAATTTTTTAAATTTAAAATTAAAATATTGGACTTTTTAAACTATTTATTTAAATGTTTATATAAATTTTTATCTAAAATAATATACATATATTTCTATAGATTTTAGTATATGTAAGAAATCGTATACGGACTAGTCATGATATCAAGGTAATACACAAATGTCACAAGATAAGAATAGTGTATTAGTGTGAATACAGATTGATACTTAAATTATTACTTAATTTCTAAATATATAATAGTAAATATAGCAATTTAAATAAACAATTAACAAAAAAAATAATAAAATAAACTAAATAAAAATTAAATCTAAACTAAATATTCGGATATATAAAATGTTAAATTGGATAAAAATTAAGATTATATAATTTATTAAATTGGATAGAAATTAAATTTAAACTAGATATTCAGATATATAAAATGTTAAATTAAACAGAAGTTATTCTTATATAAATTAGAAAGTTTATATAAAGTAAAAATTTAAATAAACCTTATGTTATATTTATTAATATAATAGTTATAATTTTGGATTACAAGTTTTAAGGTTTAAATTTAAATACTTCTTTATTTTAAATTTATAGTTTATATTATATTATATAGTTTTTCTTTTAATTATAATATCATTTAAATATTTCTTATAATTATTTTAAAAGTTTTTCTAATTATTTAAATTTTTGTTTAAAGTTTATTATATTAAAATTATTTTATTATAAAATTTTTTTTTTTAATATTAATATTTTGTTAATATTTTATTTGAAAATTTAATATTATAATAAGTTTTTTACTATATTAATATCTTTTGTTAATCTTAGATAATATAAATTTTTTATAATTATTTTTATATTTGGTTCTTAGGAATTCTAGTTTTTTGAAAGTTTTTAAAGATTTTTTAAAGGATTTTTCTTAGTTTTTTTTCTGATATTTCTGATATTTTTAATGTTTTTAATTCTAAAATTTCTAGTAATTCTAAACGCAAATTTTTCGGTTGGACTTCTTCTTTTAAATTAGAAATTTGATTACTAGTTATTTGCTTTAATAAGTTTTTAATAATTGAACTAAAATTTTCTATAACTTTTTAAGTTTAAACCAGCTCAATTTATAATCTTTAAATTTTATTATACAAATTAATATAGATAAATTCTAATATCTAAATATCAAAAAAATCTAATACTAAAAATAAATCTTAAATAATATCTAAATATTAAAAAATTTTAATTAATTTACTTATTTCTTCTGGATTATACTGGAATAATAAGGTAAAATTAAATATATTAGATGAAAAAACTAAATTAATTAAGATAAAATTTATAAAAATTATTAAATAATTCCTAAACATAAATAATATTAAATACTAATTATCAAATAAATTTGTTTTAACTTTTTTACTAAAAAAAATACTAAAATTTTCGATAATATATTTATGAATTTAAGATTTTCTTAACTTTATATTCTTCTTTATTATTAACAATAATTAATAAAAATTGTTTTTTATAATTTTAATTAAAAAAAACATTATTTAATACTAAATATAATAAATTAATATAAAAAATAAAATAAATTTTATTAAAAAAAAAACTTTAATTTATATATTCTTTTTTTTATAAATTTAAAAATTTGAAATAAATTCTTTATCTTATTAGATAATTTTAAATAAAATCGTATTATTTTAATATTTTATATATTTAGTTAAATATGGTTTTCTTTTTTGTAATTAAATAATAATTATTTATACTTATTTATTTATTCTTATTGTATTTATACAGTACAATTAATTTTTATATATAAGATTTTTTGTAATTTTAATATTTACTATATAAACTTTATAACCTCTTAATTTTTAAAAAATTTTCTAAATTCTTAGAATTTAAAGATATTTAAATTTCATCTATAATTTATAGCAAATAAAAAATTTTTAATAATATTAAATATTTTATTATTATAAGAATATTTAGTTAAAAATAGCCATTTAACCTAATTATCCTATTGATAATTAACGTAAGTTCTAAAGTATTATTCTACTATAGAATTAATTTATTCAATTTATCTATCAATCTAAAAATAATAAATAATACTAAGTTAATAATAAATCTTTAAACAATTATTAACCTTATTCTAAAATTTATTTAAAAAATTTTTTTTATCTGAAATAGTTTCTTTAGATAATCCATATAATTTCTATATATTTTTAAAGAATAATCTAGCTAATTCTCTAATATTAAATTTCTTTATTATTAAAGTTAAATATATTATTTTAAAAAGTTTATTTATAATAACAAAAATTATATTATATTTATTAGATTCTAATAATTCAATAATCAAATTAAAAAAATACTTTGTTAATTTTTTTTATAATTTGTAATAATTATAATAATCTTTAAAATATATTTCTAAATATTTTAGTTTATTTACAAATATAATAATTATTAATATAATAATTAATATTTTTTTAAAACCCTATTTATATATATTATTTTTAAATTAGTTTTAGTGTTTTTGTTTTTTTTAGGTATTTTATTATAGGGTGGTCATAATATTATTATAAGATTTTTTCGCAGATTTTTTTATTATTAAATATTATTTTTTTATTATTATAGTAGAGTTTATTTTATTTTTTTTTATTTTTGATATTTTAATTTTAGAATGTTGTTTATTTTTTTTTAAAAAATTTTTATAATATTTTAAATATAAAAATCTTTAAAAACTATTATTTACTAAATTTTTTACATTATTATAATACTAATTTATTAGATTTTTTTAAATAATAGTAATATTTTAATTTGATTTTTTATATATTTATTCTGTTTTTCTTAAAAAAAGTTTTTCGATTTTTTAGTTAATATGTTAACCTTGGTATTAGTTTTTTTAAAAATAAAGATTATTTTAAAATTAAATTAAAATAAAAATTCTATTTATTTTACTTATCTTTGTTTAAAATACTATTTAATTATAAAATATTCTAAATTTTTATAGTTTATAAAAATATATACTTAAGTATGGATATTTATTAAATATTATTTTTATTCTTTAAATATTTGAATTATTAATAAGAATTCTTTATTATAAATATTATAATTATATTTTACTAGTATTATTTTTTTAAATCTATAGATTATAAAATGCCAAAAACCATTATTATATTTTTAAAAAAAAATTGCGATACAAATAAAATTTAAAATATCAATTTTCATTTATATTTTTAATATAAAATTCTAATGTTTTAATATTGATTTAATATAGAATACTTATTAGAATATCTAAAAGATATTCTTTTTTTT
>NW_011645572.1:0-2250 GCF_000225545.1 Orbilia oligospora ATCC 24927 | reverse complement strand
TCTCTTAAAATGAATAATAAAAATAATTTAATAAAAAATATTTATTTTTTTTATAAATAATTAAATTACAATAAAGAAATTAGAATCTCTAAAAATTAAAACAAAATAAAAGATAGCATTAAAAATATAAAAAATAGTAAGAAAACTAATTTTTAGAAATATTAATTTATTTATAAAATAGATCTTAAATCATTTTAATGTTAAAAGGAATAAAAAAATAAACTTCTTAATAAAAAAAATTACAAAATAAAAATAAAAAAATTCTTATAAATCCTTTATATTTTTAAAAAGAAAAACAAAAGAAAAAGATTTAATAAAATAAAAAACAAAATATAAAAAAATATAAAAAAATTAATTACAATAATTAGGCTAAATTAAAAAAAATAAGAATTTTATTAAATTTAATAATAAATTTATTTTAACTTTAATATAACTAAAAATTAGATATAATTATTTTAACAATTATTTAATTAAAATATTAAATTTTAGAGTTTTAAATAAAAATTGTTTATACAGAAATATATTATAAATATTAAAATATCTAATTATAGAATATTAATTTTATAAAAAAGAAAGAAAACTGTTAAAAAAAGAATTTAAAAATAAAAACAAAGAACAATTTAATTATAACTACTTATTATTTAATAAAGATGGTATGATTTTACTGAAGAAATTCTTAAATAAAATAAATATTATATAAAAAAGTAATAAAAACTAAAAAGATAATTTACTTATAAAATAAAAAACCTAAAAATTTAAAATAAAATTATAAAATTTTAAAAATAAGTAATAAATCTTAAATATTATATTAAAGTAAATAAATAAAAATAATAAACTTATAACATTATTCTTTTTATAAAAAAAAAAAAAATACAAAAAATAAAAAGAAAATCCTAAAATAAAAATAAAAACAAAAACAAAATATAATAACAAAAAATACTTTCTATATTTCATTTTATTTTTCAGTTTACTATCTATTTTATATTTACATATAAAAATCAAATAAGATGCGAAAGTCATATATTAGGACAGTTTCTTCAAACCGCCATAACCGAAAGATTGCACGCGTGTATGATAAATAATAATAATAATAATTATAATATTTTAAATATAAAAATTATTAAATATTATCGCTTATTAAACTTTTTCCATTGTTATAATATTAATTTATTAAATTTTTTTAGGTAGTATAAATATTTTAATTCAATTTTTTATATATTTATTTTCCTTTTATTTTAAACAAAACACACTTCGAACGGAACGACCCCCATAACTTTTGAACGAAGTATCCAAAAACAATAAAAATTCGATAAATCGAAAAAGCAAAGAAAATAAAATTAGAATATCTAAAAAAATAAATTATAATAAAAACTAATAAATAATAAATAGAAAATTAAAAAATAAATAATTTTATAATTGTCTATTATATAAAAAAAGATTTCTTGTTAAAAATTAAATTAAAATTAAAATAATTTAGTTTGATAATGGTAAATAATATATTTACTAGTTTATTTTTAGATAAACTAATAATAATAATTTAAGATTATATTTACTTATCTAAAAATAATAACAACAAGAAAAGATAAAAATAATAAATTTTAGTAGATTTTTGATAAAAAAAAATTAAATAGAGAGAATTTAATTTTAGAATTAAAAAAAATAAATAATTTATTGAAAAAAAAATAAAAAAATAAAAAATCTAAAAAAAAGAATATTAAAATTTGAAAACTTATAGAAGTTATATGCAGAAATAGTATAAAAATCATAAATTTAGCAAAAATTAAAAAAAATATAAAAAAATATAAAAACAAATTAAAATCTTATAAAGATTAAAAGTTCAAAAATAATAAAATATAATTAATTAAAAAAAATTAATTATCCTAAGAAATACAATAATTTTATTGATATAAAAACTAAATGTTTTCAAAAAAAAAAATAAACAAAATTCTTTATAAAAAAATTAAAAATTTAGAAATAATAATTTTTAAAATTTTTTTAAATTTAAAAGATAATTTAATATTAATTGTATATAAAAAAATATAAAAAAAAGAAATTTTTAAATATAAAGAGAATATCTATTAAAAGTTTATTAAAATTAATGAATATATATAAAAACTATTTATTATCGAAAAATGGAGCTTCCTAGTAGTATATGGAATTTTTATAAAATAATACAAAAATAATATGAAAAACTTTAAAAAGAAATAAAAATAGATAATATAATAAAATTAATTAAAAATTTAAAATAAC
>NW_011645571.1:0-2534 GCF_000225545.1 Orbilia oligospora ATCC 24927 | reverse complement strand
TTAATATTAATAGTATATTAAAAAATTTAAAGACAAAAACCACAAAAATAAAAAAAAAATTAAATTTAAAAAAAACTTCTTAATTTATATAAATAACTTAATACTTAAAATAAAAAACAATAATAAAAACAAAAAATTTACTGGAGCTGGGATTTATACAAAAAATAAACAATGAATTTATTTTGAAATATATTATAGTTTAAATAAGAATATAAAGGTGTATGATGCAGAATTAATTACTTTAAAAAAAGAATTCATAAAATTTCTTAAAATAAATAATAAAAATAATCTAATAAAAAATATTTATTTTTTCGCAAATAATCAAACTGCAATAAAAAATTAAAATCTCTAAAAATTGGAGCAGGACAAAAGATAATATTAAAAATATGGGAGATAACAAGGGAACTAACCTCTAAAAATATTAATTTATTTATAAAATGGGTTTTAAGTCATTTTGATGTTAAGGGGAATGAGAGGGTAGACTTCCTAGCAAAAGAAGTTGTAAAATAAAAATAAAAAAGTTCTTATAAATCCTTTACATTTCTAAAAAGAAAAACAAAAAAAAAGATTTAATAGAATAAGAAAAAAAATACAAAAAAAATATAAAAAGAACTAATTACAACAATTAACTTAAACTAAAAAGAAATAAAAATTTTGCTAAATTTAATAATAAATTTATTTTAACTTTAATATAATTGAGAATTGGGCACAATTACTTCAACAATTATTTAATTAAAATATTAAATTCTGGGGTTTTAAATAAAAATTGTTTATGCAAAAACACACCACAAACACCAAAACATCTAATTATAAAATGCTAATTCTATAAAAAAAAAAAAAAAATATTAAAAAAAAATTTAAAAGCAAAAACAAAAAACAATTTAATTATAACTATCTATTATTTAATAAAAATGATATGATTTTATTAAAAAAATTCTTAAACAAAACAAATATTACACAAAAAAACAATAAAAACCAAAAAAACAATTTACTTATAGAATAAAAAAACCTAGAAATCTAAAATAAAATTATAAAGTTTTGGAAATAAATAATAAATCTTAGATATTACACTAAAGTAAATAAATAAAAACAGCAGACTCATAACATTATTCTTTTTATAAAAAGAAGAAAGACACAAGGAATAAGAAGAAAATCCCAAAACAAAAACAAAAACAAAAAACAAAATACAACAACAAAAAATACTTTTCATATTTCATTCTATTTTTCAGTTTACTATCTATTTTATGTTTACATATAAAAATCAAATAAAATGCGAAAATCATATATTAAAACAGTTTCTTCAAACCGCCATAACCGAAAGGTTGCACGCGTGTATAATAAATAATAATAATAATTAAATTTTTTAACCCAAAAAAAAAATCTAGTTGAAAAATTTATATTCAGAATCACCAGAAATTTTAAAACCAAAAATACTAAAAATACTAAAAATATTAAAAAAAATTAAAAAATTTTTTTAAAAAACTTTTAAAAACTCTTAAAAAATTAGAATTCCCAAAAACCAAATATAAAAACAACTATAAAAAATTTATATTATCTAAAATCAACAAAAAATACCAACACAGCAAAAAATCTACCATAATACTAAATTTTTAAACAAAACATTAACAGGATATTAATACTAAAAGAAAAGATTTTGTAATAAAACAATTTTAATATAATAAATTCCAAATAGAAATCTAGGTAGTCGGAAAAACCCTCAAAATAACCATAAAAAACATCTAAACAATATTATAATTAGAAGAAAAATTATATAATATAATATAAATTACAGACCTAAAATAAAAAAGTATTTAAATCTAGATTTTGAAATTCACAATCTAAGATTATAATTATTATTTTAATAAATATAGCATAAGGTCTATTTAAGCCCTTACCCTACACAAATTTTCCAACTTGTACAAAAACAATTTTTATCCAATTTAACACCCTATATAAATTTAATTTTTGTTTAATTTAATACTCTATATATCTAGTTCAAACTTAATTCCTATCCAATTCAACAAACTATATAAATTTTAATTTTTATTTAGTTTAATATTTTATATATCTGAACATCCAATTCACTTTATTATTTCCTTTATCAACTATTTATTTAAACTGTTATATTCGCTATTATATATTTAGAAACTAAATAATAATTTAAATATCAATCTATATTCATACTAGTACACTACTCTTACCTTATGACATTTATGTATTACCTTAATATCACGACTAGTCCACATACGATTTCTTATAATTGTATTTAATTTTTATATTTTTTAAGTTTTTTTATAGTCTAGGTAAAATGGGTTTTAAGAGAAAAATATAAAATATATAATAAATTTATAAGAATTTAAGTATGTTTAATTTGTATTAATATTTATTTAATTGTTTTTTAATTATGTAGGGGTTGTATTTTTAAAAATTAAATTTTTTAAGATATTTAATTTTTAAATTTTATATAAATAGATATATTTTATTTTATTTTTTTAATAAAAAAGTTTTTAGATGTTTTTTGTTATAATAATAAA
>NW_011645570.1:0-10557 GCF_000225545.1 Orbilia oligospora ATCC 24927 | reverse complement strand
TTAAAAAATTTAGAAGCAGAAAATTATAAAAATAAAAAAAAAAGTTTAAATTTAAAAGAAAACTTTTTAATTTATATAAATAACTTAATAACGTATTCCACTTAGTTTGCGCGCACACCTAGTTTTGCCGCAGTTTTCAAAGTCAAACACCCCATCAAAAAATTATCATCAACTCTTACTTCTTTCTACATTTTGATACAACATTACAAGTTTTTATAATTAATTAATTTATATATTGTCACGGCCCAGCCATATTGACTAACCAGATTAGGAAATAGGGCTTGGCGCGACAAACATGCTTCTGTTTTTTGCTTCTGTTTTGCTTATAGAATTATTCTTTGTATAATTTTTTGGATCTTCTTGTTTGAGAGAATATGTTTTTTATTCTGTATTTATGTATTTTGTGTTGTCTGAAACAATATATATTCGTTCTTTTGGAACAGTTGGAAATATTAACGACTGGACTATTTGGTTATATATGCATGGTTTAACGCCAAGGTTTGGATATTAGTGGCTGGGATGGTTGCAAGTGTTTACGACCTTATGAGCGTTTATGACTTTGATATCATTTACGACTAATTGCTTGTTGTATTTTGAAGTTTTATAGAGAACTTTCTTATGTATATATAGATTTTTGAATGATGATAGTCTTTGGGTTTACTCTTAGATTTTATCGGTTAACTTATTAATTTAGTTTATAACTTATTTGAATAGTATTTAGTTTTATAGCTAATTATTGTGTTATACTTTTTATTTATATAACTTTATATCTTTATTTTGAATACTATATTACTTTTTGAGAGATTTGAACATATAGAGTTGAGAAATATAGTAGAGTGCTAAGTTGTTTTAGAAAACCTTGTTAAGGAATTTTGGGATAGGTGTAACACTTTGATTGATTTAACTTTTGGAAGGAGGTAGTGTATGTCGGGAAGTTACGGTCTATTAGACATAGATATAAGTAGTAAAAGTTAAGAAGACTTTTATGATCCTCTTGAAACTTTAGCATAATTTGTAAATTAAAGAGTAGTTAGATATGCTGCAGTATAAACTGAATTATTAGTAAGTTAGGTAAGCTCTAATCTCGAACTACAAAGTAGAATTGATATTAGAGAAGATGAAGAGTTTATTAGAGTTTATAGATTACTAGGATTTCAAAATGAAATTATAACAGTTAAATTAGGTATTCAAGTACAACTTGTGGAAAGACCATAAGAAGATGCGCGCAATAGATACATAAGAAAATTTAGTATAGACATTGATAACCTGCTAGCAACATTAAACATGTTTACTGAACAAATGAACATCGATCCTACCAACGGTGAAGAAGGAAACTCCACTAATTCTTAACCAGAAAACTCCTTTCCTCCTAAAATTTTCAAAGAATTACAAATGTAATTGGAATTCTTGTAAAAGAAATACAACCAAGATATTGAAGAAGCTATTATTAAAATCTCCATCATGAATTCGGAAGGAGCGAAGATAGAAAAAGAGCGTAATGAGTTTTAAAAACGACTTAATAGCGTAAAACCACCACGAATTGGTGACCCAACTAAATTCAACAAAACGCCTGGAAAACTTGATTATTTTCTTTAGCAGTTTGACACTTATTTCCAACTCTAAACTGGATGATTCCCTGATAATAAAACCAAAATTTTCTTCGCAGGAATATACCTTGAAGGTATTATTCTACAAATTTACATTATTTACCAACAACATTGTTCCAAACCCATTAAAGAATAAAAAGAGTATGTTGTTAAAGTTATAACTAATTACAATATCTTCACCAAATTTTTTAAACAACAGTGTAGAGAAAACAACAAGGTTTTTTGTGTACAACGAAGCATTACTTTTTTTAAGCAAATTAATTTCGCTCAAAACTATTTTCAAGAATTTAATAAATTTGTAGTCCTAACTAAATAAGACGATGGTAATTTTTACTACCAAACAAGAGAAGGACTCAAGATTAAACTCCAACAATATGTTTACATTCAGGAGAAAGAACAAAAAGATAAAAACCTCCCTAATATAACTTGCATGGAAATGCAACAATATGCTATCAAAATTGATGATATTAATTTCAAAACTCACACCAATTAATCTTCTTATAACAATAAAAAGAAGAATAATAATAATTTTAATAACTTTGGAGGCAAAAAAAATAAAAAGGATAACAACGGACAATAGAAACATAGTAAGAACAGAAGGATGCACCCCAATCAGACTTTTAGGCTTGCACTCATGGATCTTAATAACACACGACAACAATATCCGTATAATAAACCCAAAAAGGGTCCAAAATCCAACACACCGCTATGTTGGAATTGTAATAAAACTGGACACTTTAGGGATAATTACCTGGAAAACCAACGAAATACTATATACTAACATAGATAGTTTCATAACACCAATCAAAATCCTAAGACTCCAACAAAGAATCAAAAGAAATCTGTCGAATTCAAAATAACACTTCAAAAGAAAAATTTTATTGAAGATATTTAATAATGAATTCTTGAAGTCGTTTATGAAAACTTCTCACAAGCCTCTACCTCCGATACCTAAATGAATATCTTTGAATCAATGATTTAGGACAATAACAACGAAAAAATCGTCATCTAATTCTTAGATATTAACTATTTTCCTACCAAAGAACAATATCATTAACTATAACAAAACCTTTCACTAGGAAGGCACCTTTAATACCAACAAAAGTTTAATAAAAAACTCTATCAATACTACTTACAAAACAAGAAACACAAGTATCAACTCGTTAAGAGTAACCCTAAACCTCGAAACCTAATAGTTCACTTAAGAGCTACGCAACAACAACCTCTCACCAAATAACTCTTATCAACCATCGATCTCTCCGAAACATATAAACAACACCCCATACCACTTTTACTCTCTAACTAAAATAATGATGCATATTTTCCCTCATCCCCTTCATCGAAAGACTCTTTTTTTTCTACCTCAAATAACAAAGAAAGCTTTTTCGTCAACAGAAACATCCACAGCCCCGATTGTAACGACAAAACCCACACTTAAATAAATTGGACGACTAAAGGAGATTAAGAATACATCAAATGTTTTGATTGCTATATAAAATGTGGTAAATATAACTACGTACGAGAACATAAATAAACAGATAAAATAGAACTCAGAAAAGCTTTATATCGAGTAAACTTCGATTTATTCGAAGAACTCTATACCAACCACTTCAAAATATATCACCTCGTAATCAACACCAAACACTTGGTTGAAACTTATAACCCATTCTCTAGTTATTTAATGGTAGGAGAATCTAAACTCTGTGAAAAAGTCAGATGTTATTTATGTATTGGAAGAATTGCTGAATATATTTTATATAACGATATTTTTTATTTCTGCCTTGGATGTTATAGTGACTGGTATTACTATATAGGATATGTAATTGTATTTAATATAGTCTTTGAAGATGATTTAGGATAATATATTTGTTCTATTTGTCTAGAAGAATTATAATTTCAAATTTATATCCAACTTTTGGTTTATATGGATGAATGTGTTCAGAAGTTGTGATTTAGTTTCTTCAAAGACTTTCTTATTTATAAATAAAATATTGAATTTCTATTTGACGGATACCTTCTTATTCATGGAAGTGTCCTTGACGAAGGAAAATTATGTTATATGTGTTTTGAAATTGTTATCTCTTTTTTATATGGACAATTATATCTCTGCAGTGAATATTAGCATACTTGGAGAGAACGAACCGGATTCGTGTATTTTGTAGATATAAGAGAAAACTAGAAATAATTAGAATATTAATGTGGTTTATACTACGAAATGAAAAAAAACTAGAACAATTTTTTTGATTATTATCTCGAGAAGCACATTTTATGGATTTGTACCACGGAAAGTCTTTTCAAACAAAACAGTTTTAAATTTATTAACGAAAGAAAGGTACAGAATGACAAAATCTTTAGTGTAGGATATGAGCTTGACCTCGTAACTTATTTGGAAAATTAGGAAAAGAAAATTTCCTATCCCATAAACAATTTTAATTAAATTTATCATAAAAATTATTTTTATAACAATAAGAAATCTTACGAATTCTACAAGAAAATTTTTAGAAAGTTTTATTACGACAAACTTTTTTTATGTAACAAGTATGCTAACAAATAGATTTTACAAACTGGTTATGCACATTACCTCAAAATAATTACAGGAATAAGACAAAAAATATCTTACAGATATTGATACCATTTCTGTGATAATAAGAAAATTGGACGATGGGACTAGTTTAAAAGACATTTCCTCAATCACCACACTATCTATTTTTTCGATTTATATAATTTATTCTACTCCCTTTATAATTATAAATCACCACACGGATTACTTTCCCCTTCGAAATCAGATTTCGACGGATGGAATAATATCTTAGAAGAATTTTTCGAAAATTATTTAAACTAAAAATACCTCAAAAATCGATACCTCCTAAAAGATCCAACTTACGTATTGTTAAAACTGGATTAAGAATACTCGAATTCAACTTTATTAAAAGATATTTTATTTTCCCCACTCACATCAATGGAACATTAATCAATACGCTAATCGACAGTAGTGTTAAAAACTCTTTTATTAGTTCGAAAATTGTATAAAAACTTAATTTATTAACTAAGTTAATAGAAATCTTTATTTTTATTATTGCCTTTAAAAGAAAATTTCTTGGAATTATTATCAAACAAGCCACAATCACACTTATAATTGATGGGTATATTGAAATTTTTTTAATTAATATTTTGGATATTTCTTATGACTTAGTCTTAGGGTATCTATGGTTTGAAAAATATAACCCAAACATTGATTGGCGATGAAGAATTATTAATTTCTTTTGTTGTTCATATTGATAAATTAAAAGCAACAATGGTATTATTTGTACAAAAAATCCCCTTTTTGGTAAAGAAGTTCATCTCAACCTTATTTAATATATGTTATTTAAAGAAGTTAAAAATTGAATTAAGAATAAGTTAAAATCTATTTGATGTTTTTTAGTGAAGGTTAAAGAATTCGTTTAAACTATTAATCTTAATATTTTTATTTGGGTTACTTTTGATAACCGCTTAGTTTTCAAACCATTCGAAGAAAGCGAGCTTTTATTAAAAATTAATTAATTTATTTATTATATATCTTTTAAAGAAGGAATGTAATTAAGGTTTTTACCTATATATGTATGTATAGAAGAAGAAACTGCTGTTTTTAGAGAATATATCGACGAAAATTTAAGAAATGGGTATATTTGCTCTTTGAATTCGTTAGTAGGATATTTTATCTTTTTTGTTTTTAAAAAAAATAAAAAACTGCGTATATGTATTGACTATTGAAGTTTTAATGATATTATTATTAAAGATATAGGATCTCTACCTCTTATAAGCGAATTTTTTGATTGTCTTGTAAACACCCAAATATTTTTTAAATTTGATATTGTTAACAGTTATTACAATATTCGAATTAACTCTGGAGAAGAATGGAAAACTGTTTTTAGATGTTGCTATGGATTATTCGAATATATGGTTATGCTTTTCGGACTAATTAATATGTTTGTATTTTTTCAAGCTTTCATGAATCATGTTTTACGAGAATACATCGATGTAATCTATATTGTTTATCTAGACGACATTTTGATCTACAGTAAAAATCTTGAAGAACACAAGAAATATGTCAACCTGATTCTCGCCTCCCTCCAAGAATACGACTTGCAATGCGCAAGAAAAAAGTCTAAATTTACTATTACCAAATATAAATTCTTAAGAGTCATAATTACTTTTAATGGTGTTAAGATAAACCCAAAGAAAGTCCAAGCCATTTAGGATTAACCTATCCCTCAAGAAATCAAAAAAATACAGTCATTTTTAGAACTTTGTAATTATTATCGATGTTTTATTCGAAAGTATAGCTTCATATCAACAACACTATCTGAACTTACGAAAAAATAAGTTAAATTCGAAATGACGCCCAAACAAATCACTGCTTTCGATACCCTCAAAAATTCCTTTGTATCCGCCCCAATTCTTAGAATTTACGATCCAAAATTACCTATCAAAGTTGAAACAAACGCCTCTGTAGCAGTTCTTAGAACTTATTTATTATAGTTATATTTAAACAAAGAATGGCACCCAATTGCCTACATCTCTTACAAATTCAACGTTACTCAACTATAATATGCTATACATGATAAAAAACTCATAGCTATCATAAAAGCTTATCGAAAATAACATATCTACCTTCAAACAAAAGAACCCTTCACTATCCTCTCCAACCACAAAAATCTCACTTATTTTTTTACCACAAAAAAACTCAACAGACAACAAGTCTGCTAGTAAAAACTCCTATATAAATACAACATAAAAATCGTCTATTTCAAAGGAAAAAAAAATGCACTCACCGACACTATTAATCGACGATCAAATCTAATAAAAGGAGTAGAACTCAACAAAGGTGTTATTCTTAAACCACAAGGACGTAATATTACTATCAACAAAGCCCTCAATTTTACAAAACATATTGTGGAAGATGAGCTCAAAAAAAAAATTATGTAAAGTTATTAGTACGACGCTGTTGTATAACGAGTGCTAGAACAAGTTTAAGATTTTTTTTAATATTTTGAATTTTATGATAAAATCATTCTATTTCGTGATGTTTTTTATATTTTTTTGAAGAAACTTTAAATAGAAATTATTTCTTAATATCACAACTTTTTTGCTTATGGTTATTTAAAAGTAGATCGTATTTAGGAATTCTTGACAAAATTGTATTACTGGCTTAACATAAGAAAATATATTGAAGAATATATCAAAACTTGCGATATGTGCTGTTGAAATAAACCCAATCGATATAAACTTTACAAAATTTTTTAACCTTACGATGTATTTTGTGCATTTTTTGAAGTTATTATTTATGACTTTATTTAAGGAATGTAACCTTTACGAGACCCATTTACCAATTTCATCTTTAACGAAATCCTAGTTATTATTTGCAAATTTTCGAAAATTGCTATCTTTATATTATGGCATGAAAAGTTCAAAATAACCGAATTTTAATATATTTACTTTTAATATGTCTTTTTTAAGTACAGAATCCAATATAAACACATTTGCGACCAAAATCGACTCTTTTAGAGCAAATATTGGCAATCAATTATAAACTAGATTGGTACCAAATTAAATATTGCTTTTAAGACATATTTTTAGATGGATGGTGCTTCAGAACATTTGATTCAGATTCTTAAAATATATCTTCGATGTTTTATAAATTATGTGTAGATAAATTGGATATTTTTCCTTTTTTTTACCGAATTTACATATAATACCTCGTAACACTTAATTACGAAACTATCGCCATACGAAATCTTACGTAAATAGACTCCAAAAGCCTTTTTACTCTCCTTTCAACCTAAAAAAATCGTACCTAACGCTAAAAAACATATAAAAAAAATAAAGAATCTTTATAATATCCTTAAAAAAGACCTTTAATTCTTTCAAGAACAAATAGCTCATTACTATGATAAAAAGCATCTAAAAACTCCTTTATTAAAAAAAGGAGATAAAGCATATCTGCTTACACAAAATTTAAAAACCAAACACCCTAAAAAACTTGATTTTCAGAAATACGGCCTCTACACAATTAAAAGACAATTAAGTAAACACCAATACAAATTAAACATATTTGGACTTTCACGAATTCATCGCACATTTCATATTTCTCTCTTAAAATTTGCTCCACCTAAACTACAAAAAGACCCAGAAGACATAAAAATCAAATACGACGACTATATTGAATACAACGTCGAAAAGATCCTCGAAGGACTTAATAAGAATAATGAGTATCTTATTCAATAGTTTCTACCCTATGACCCAAAAGACGACTTTTGGTAGCTAGAGGAAAACATCTTTTTAGAATTCATCTAGTCTTATCTAAAGTAATTTGGGATGCTCGCTTAGTAGGGCAACGTAGTGCCAAAGAAAAAACATAAACGACCTAGAAAGAATGCCAATTAACAAGAAGCGAAAATTATAATAATATTTATGGTTTGCATACATCTAATGGCACTTTTTATTGCAAATACACCCCCTTATGTACTATTGGTGTAATTAATCTAAATCAGCCTTCTTAGCTTCCTAGCGTTGAAGAAATTTATTTAGAATTTTTTGTTGAGTAGGCCACGCTAATAGAAAGACACGCAATGAACAAATCCCTCTAGATAAAAAAATGATATTAGGAGTTAGAGATTTTGCAAACGCAAAAAGAAACTTTCGACAAGGCATTTTATTTTGAAATTAAAAAAAGTTACGAATATAAGAAAGAATTAAGTAAAATTGTTTTAAATATTTCCATAAATATCTTTTAAGAACTCCGACATAGAAAATTCTTTCCGATTCTAGAAGAACTTAGTAGTAGTTAAAGACCCTAAAAGATTTTACTGTGGTATGTAAAAATATTTTACAGGTGCGAAATCTTTATCAAGCATCCTTTTCGAAATAACTTCCCCATTGTTAATCCAAGGATCCATGAGATCCCAAGTATCTCTTTTTAAATAATTTAATTGTTTTTGAATATTTGGATTAGTTTTTTTTACTTCCCTTCGAAGAGCATCTTCCTCCAACAGAATTGCTTCTATATAAACTAAGTTTTCCTTATGTTTATCAATAATGATGGATAATTCCTGTTAACAGCAACTTATTTCCACTGTAACCTTCTTAAAAGAATCTAAGGAATTTGATAGACCCTCTTAAGCTTTTTTGACCTCATCCTATCGATCCAAAATATCCTTCTGAACAATTTCGAATTGTGTAGCTATTTTCTGAAGCTTTTGATATTTACAACTCCATGTCTTTGAGATACGAGACATTGAAAAAATCACAAGTTAGAATCAAAATATAATTCTAAGAAAAAAATTTACTTACATGGTATTGTGTTATAACCACTCTTCCCTCTACGTGTACAAACCGAATATTTTATCGAATTTTTTATAACAAAGCAAGAATAATTTCTTTTGATACAATAATTACAAGGAACTTCTGCTTGCACCCTGAATTGATTAAAGTTTTTGAGAAATTTTTTACGATACTCTAAAGTACTGCCTAGTTTCCGTTTTTTTTGACGTTTTTAAATCTTATTACTACTCATAATATAAAATATATTAAATACGTACCAACTGAAGGATATGAAATAATTTAAGTTTTTGATTTCAACTTCAAGTACGAATCTATTATTCTTATACATGTACCTGCTTACATAATCCTATATAACCGCATATGATTTTTCCCTTACAATTGAAAATCTCTACAGAATATATCCCTAAAGGAAATCCCCGTACAAGAAAGTCCCCCAATATAAATTCCCGCATACAATGTTTTTCCACACGAAGTTTCCCTGCAACACCATGTTTTTTTTTTGGAATGTTTACCGTCTATAAGAAAATCCCGCACGAAAATTTCGAATAACGAAATTTCTTGTAAAAAGGAGATAGTGTTACAGTCTAGCTATATTGACTAACCGGATTAGGAAATAAAACTTAACGTGATAAATATACTTCTATTTCTTACTTCTATTTTGTTTATAGAATTATTCTTTGTATAATTTTTCAAATCTTTTTGTTTAAGAAAATATACTTCTTATTCTACACTTATATATTTTGTGTTATCTGAAATAACATATATTTGTTCCTTCGGAACAATCAAAAATATTAACAATTAAACCATTTAATTACATATATATAATTTGACACCAAAACTTAAACATTAGTAGCCAAAATAATCGCAAGCGTTTACAACCTCATGAGCACTTATGACTTCAACACTACTTATGATTAATTGCTTGTCGTATCTTGAAGTTTTATAGAGAACTTCTTTATATATATATAGATTTTTGAACAATAACAATCTCTAGGTTTACTTTTAGACTTTATTGGTTAACTTATTAATTTAGTTTATAATCTACTTGAATAGTATTTAGTTTTATAGCTAATTACTGTGTTATACTTTCTATTTATACAACTTTATATTTTCACCTTGAATACTATACTACCCTCTGAGAAATTTGAACATATAGAGTTGAGAAATATAGCAGAGTGTTAAGCTGTTTTAGGAAACCTTGCCAAGGAATCCTGGGATAGGTGTAATATATATAAAACTTTATTTATAATATAATTTAATTATCTATAATATAATCTTTTATAAAAAT
The DNA here is from genome assembly GCF_000225545.1 of Orbilia oligospora ATCC 24927. Classification (NCBI taxonomy): domain Eukaryota; kingdom Fungi; phylum Ascomycota; class Orbiliomycetes; order Orbiliales; family Orbiliaceae; genus Orbilia; species Orbilia oligospora. Next base: position 339 of record NW_011645570.1, on the reverse strand, counting down.
AATTTTTTACTATTTATAAATTATTTTTAAATAAGTTATAATACTAAATAAACCAATTTATAATAATATAATTTAAATAATATTTCATATATATAAGAAAAATTAATTCAAATTAATTTATATTTTTGTAATTACTTATGAAATTTCAGAAAATATCTTGAAAAAATATGTTAATAATAATGTTATTAATAAATAAATCATGTATTAAACTTAAATGATAATTGGGTTAAAAAAAGAAAAATAATTAATATAATAGATATTATATTTTTATAATTAAAAATTTTTATTATAATTTAATATAATATAATATATAACAAATAAATTTATAAATCATAATAT
>NW_011645569.1:0-4447 GCF_000225545.1 Orbilia oligospora ATCC 24927 | reverse complement strand
GATAATATTATAACTTAGTTATATTAACTAATTTGATTAAAAAATATATCTTAATATGATAAATATGCTTTTTATTTCTCCTTTTTTTTATTTTACAAAATATTTTTAATTATAATTATTTAAATTCTTTAAATTAAGAATTTATATATTTGTTTTTTATTTTATATATAAATATATTATAAAATAATATATTTTTTGTTTTAATTAATAGGCGGAAATCTTTAATATTAATTTATTATATAATGTTTGATGTTAAAACTATAATTATTAAATATTATTAATAATTATTGAACTAACAACTACTAACAACCATTAACAAACATTATATTTATAATTATTTATAAAAAATTTTATCATATATTTAAAAAATTTTAAATAATAATAATTCTTAATTTATTTTAGAACTCTATTAATTAATTTATTAACTTAGTCTACAACCTACTTAAACAATACTTAATCTCACAACTAATTACTATATTACACTTTCTATTTATATAATTTTATATCTTTATTCTAAATACTATACTACCCTCTGAAAAATCTGAACATATAAAATTAAAAAATACAACAAAATATTAAACTATTTTAGAAAACCTTGCCAAAGAATCCTAAGACAGGTGTAACAAAAACTAATATTCTTTTTATTTAATTTAAATATTTATTTGCAATATAATTTTAATTTTATTAATTATTCTAACTTTTCAAAAGAAAACGTATCTTTATATATTACTTTTTTTAAGCGCCTAGTTTTTAGTATATGTGGATTCTTACAGAAGTTATTAATGACCCCTATAAGATGTAGCACCCCCTGAACCGGAATATCCCACACTTGAAAAAAGAAAAAGAAAATCGCTCCCATTTAATCCCCTCCATCACCTTTAACGCCCTACGGGTACACTACAACTCAATCACTTACCACAATTTTCTTTTTCTTTTTTCAGGTGTGGAACACCCCGGTTCAGAGGATACCACACCTTATAGGGGTTATTAATAACCCCTGTAAGAATCCACATGTACCAAAAATTAGGCGTTTAGAAAGAGTAATATATAAAAGTACATTTTTTTTTAAAAAATTAAAATAACTAATAAAATTAAGACTATATTGTAAATAAATGTTTAAGTTAAGTAAAAAGAATATTAATTTTTCAAATCAAATCCTTTTATTTTAAAACTTTCTTTTTTACTTTATAAAAAAGAAATTTAAATTATTTTATAAAAAAAACAAATATAGTTATAACAAATCTTATTTATATAATTATTATTAATTAAAATAATAAAGAAGAATATGCTATTTTTTTTTAATTTTTTAAAGTCTTTAAATATATTAATAATATTTTTACAACATTTAAAAAAAGTTTTCGATTAAAATTTTATAATTTAGCAGATATTATAATTAAATATTACTATATTTATAAAATAATAGAAATATTATAAAAATATATTAACATAAATATATTATTTTTTATTATTTTTATCATTTAAATAATTATCCTTTTAATTTATTAAAGAATATATTAATAAAAAAAATTTTAAAATGTTTGATATAATTTATAAATTTTTTTTGAAAATTGTATAAAAGATTTAGTCTTCATACTTTAACTTCATTTTTATAAAAAAAAATTAAAATTAAAATATTTTTTTAATTCATTTTCTAAAAATACTAATTTAATAAATTTAATATTAAAATTATTAAAATCACTATTTTTTTTATTAAATTTTATAAAATTAAATTTTTTAAAAATTTTTTTAAAATAAATAAAAAAAGAAAATTAATATATAAAACATAAGAAATATTAAACTTAATTTATAAAAACTTAAAATAAAAAAAAATTTTTTTACAAAAATATCTAACATTGTAACAAAGCAATCTCAGCGTAATGAACTCCAAGCAGAAATCCGGGCGGCCGGAAGAGCCCTCAAAATGACCATAGGAAACATCCAGGCGATATTGTGGTTGGAAGAAAAACCACACGACGCAACACAAACCACAGACCCAAAATAAGAAAATATCCAGATCCAAACCTCAAAACTCACAATCCAAAATTATAACTATTATATTAATAAGTACAACATAAGGCCTGTTTAAGCCCTTGCCCTACACAAACTTCCTAACCTATACAAGAACAACTCCTGTCCAATTCAACACCCTATATATCCGAATATCCAGTTCAAATTTAACTCCTATCCAATTCAATAAATTATAAAGCCTTAACTCCTATCCAATTCAACACTCTATATATCCAAATATCCAGTTCAAACTTAACTCCTATCCAGTTCATTTTATTATTTCCTTTGTCAATTATCTATTTAAACTGCTATATTTGTTGTCATATATTTAAAAACCAAGTAATAATTTAAATATCAATCTATATACACACTAATACATCACTCTACCTTGTGATATTTATATATTACCTTAATATCTCGACTAATCTCTATACAATCTCTTACATTTTATTACTTCACAACCCTATCAACCTAATACCCAAATATCAACACCAACTCTACCTAAAAACAAATCTTTTAAAGAAAAAGACACCAAAAAAAAAACTACAATCGTTGTCCTACTAGGATTTACTATTAAACAAACTAAAGCCATGATGGTAGTTTTTAAACATTTCAGAAATAATATACCCATAACAACCCCAACAATTATTTCAAATATTAAATTTCCAAATCCCAACTCTTTCGACAATATTAAACCTCATAAATTACAAAACTTTTTGGTTTAATTCAATAATAAATATAAAAGAAAAGTTACTAAATTCATTATATTTAAAAAAAAATTATGTATGCTGTCAGTCTTCTCAAAAGAAATTTAGTAGAATTAGTTTTTAATAAATATGATACTAATGATAAAGTATAAAACTAGGATATTTATGCTAAATTTACTATATGGTTTGAAAAAGTTTTTGGAGATTTTGATTTTGTTGGAATTGTAGAATGGGAATTAAGAAACTTAAAACAAGCCAATAAACCCTTCTCTACTTATTTGATGGAATTCAAACGTTTTATGGGATATTTAAATTATGATGATGTTGTTTAGATTATTTATTTACAATATAGTTTATGTATTGAAATAAAAGAATTCCTGATTATCAAAAAAATATTTCCTAAAAATTTTAATAATTTTATTATTCTTTATCAATATTTTAATAATAATTGGTAAACCTTAAATACAAAAAAAAATTTTAAAATTTAACAATTAAAAGATTCCAAAAAAAAATACCCCAACCCCAGCACCAAAAAAATTAATAAAGATTAATAATACTAATCAACCTCAACAAATTTGAAAAAATAATTATTTCGGATTTGAACCCATAGATCAATCCACCAAAAATATTCAAAAACAACTAACCCAAAAAAAAAACCAACACCAAACTCAAAAGTTATACCTATACTATAGAAAAAAAGGATATTTCACTAACAATTATCCAAACAAAAAATCCCAAAAAAAATTAATTTGATATATTTTTTACAACCCCCATCTCACCAAAAATTAAAACATCTAAAAACTTACCTATAAGGATATTTAAAATAAAATAATATCTTTTTTAAAATACCACCCACAAAAAAACACCAAAAAAAAACAAAAAAAGAATAAACCTAACTATAAATTATAACACACAACAAGGTAGGATTTAATTTGTTATTTTAAGAATTCCCCAACCTCGAAGAATACCACAAATTTTCTTTATATTCTAAAATTTATTTTTTTATTTAAACCCTAAAGAAATTAAAATACTATTTAAATTTTATATTAAAATTCTTGTTATTTTATACCCCCATCTTCAGAAACCTATTAAAACCCTTACATATTTAAATAATAATAATATAGGAATACATATAAATCGTAAATTTACAATTAAAAATAATTTTTCACTCTATCCTAAAAAGATTTTTGAATCTATAAAATACTTCAATAAAATTAAAGAATCTGTTAAAAAAATAACTCAATTTAAAATGAAAATTTAGGATTATAAAAAAATTATTAATATTAATATTGTTAATATTATTAAATTTTTAAATTTAAAAAAATTATAGTATAAAAAGTATAAAGTTTATATTAATTAAGAAAATAATTAAATATATATAAATTATTTATCCAAAATTACTATTATAAATACAAAAGTTTTTAAGAGAATTATAAAATAAAAACTTATCTTTACTATTTACAATCTGGGAAGAAAATAAAAATAAATTATATTTATTAATAATATAATTGAAATTGAAGAAATCATAAAATTTCTTTATAAATTTCAAAATCTTACTAAAACTTTTTTGAAAAAGAAAAAAAATATTTTGTTATTATGATGAAAAAAAAATATAAAAATCTTTATATTATTAAAAATTCAATTTATTTAAAAATTATTAAGATTAATAAACAAAAAATACTTTAAAATCTTTAAACTTTAAATAAAAAAAAATATAATTAAAAAATTTATTT
>NW_011645568.1:0-3182 GCF_000225545.1 Orbilia oligospora ATCC 24927 | reverse complement strand
TTTTTTTTTTATATAATAGTAGAATATTTCTTTTTTTTTTTGAAAAAACTTTAGTAAGATTTTAGAATTTATTAAAAAATTTAGTAATTTCTTTGATTTTAATTATGTTATTAATAAATATAACTTATTTCCATTTTTTTTTAGGTTATAAATAGTAAAAATAAATTTTTATTTCATAATTCTTTTAAAGGTTTTTGTATTTATAATAGTAATTTTAAATAAGTAGTTTATATATATTTGATTTTTTTTTAATTAATATAAATTTTATGCTTTTTATATTATAATTTTCATAAATTTAAAGATTTAATAATATTAATAATATTAATATTAATAATTTTTTTATAATTTTGAATTTTATTTTGAATTAAATTATTTTTTTAATAAATTTCTTAATTTTATTGAAGTATTTTATAAATTTAAGAATCTTTTTAGGATAAAATAGAAAATTATTTTTAATTATAAATTTATAATTTATGTATATTTTTATATTATTATTATTTAAATATACAAGAGTTTTAATAGATTTCTAAAAATAAAAGTATAAGATGATAAGGATTTTAGTATAAAATTTAAATAATATTTCAGTTTCTTTAAAATTTAAATAAAAAAATAAATTCTAAAATATAAAAAAAATTTATAATATTTTTTAAAACTAAAGAATTTTTGAAGTGATAAATTAAATCCTACTTTATTATATATTATAATTTATAGTTAAATCTATTTTTTTCCTTATTTTTCCTTAATATCTTTTTGTAAATAATATTTTAAAAAAAATATTATTTTGTTTTAAATATTTATAAATAAATTTTTGGATATTCTAGTTTTTAATAAAATAAAGATTATAAAAAATACATTAGATTAATCCTCCTTAAAATTTTTTATTTAAATAATTGTTAATAAAATATCCTTTTTTTCTACAATATAAACATAGCTTCTAAATTTAACATTAATTTTTTTCTTTTTGAATTAATTATTTTCGAATATTTCTAGTAGATTAATTCATAAATTTAAATCCAAAATAATTATTTTTTCAGGTTTGTTGAGATTAATTAATATTACCAATCCTTATTAATTCTTTTGATGTTAAAATTGAAATATTTTTTTTTTGGAATCTTTTAGTTATTAGGTTTCAAGATTTCTTTTTTGTATTTAAGGTTTACTAGTTATTATTAAAATATTGATAGAAAATAATAAAATTATTAAATTTTTCAAAAAACGTTTTTTTAGTAATTAGAAATTTTTCTATTTTAATATATAAATTATATTATAGATAAACGATTTAAATAATATTATTGTAGTTTAGGTATTTTATAAAATATTTGAATTTTATTAAGTAAATGGAGAAAAGTTTATTAGTTTATCTTAAATTTTTTAATTCTTGTTTTATAGTTTTAATAGAATTAAAATTTCTGAAGGTTTTTTCGAACTATATAGTAAATTCAGTATAAATATTTTAGTTTTAAATTTTATTATTAATATTATATTTATTAAAAGTTAATTCTACTAAGTTTTTTTTTAAGAAGATTAATAATATATACAATTTTTTGTTTAAATATAACAAATTTGGTAGTTTCTCCTTTATATTTATTATTAAGCTAAACTAAGAAATTTCGTAATTCATAGAGTTTAGTACCGTCAAAAAAAGTCAGGATTTAAAAATTTACTATTTAAGACAATTATTGGAATTACTGTGGGTATACTATTTCTAAAATGTTCAAAAATTACTATTATAACTTTAATTTATTTAATAGTAAATCTTAGTAAAATAATGATTATAATTTTTTTTTTAATATTTTTTTTCCTTAAAAAAATTTACTTTTTAATAAAACCAATACTAATATTTAGATATTAAATTAATAAAATTATAAAATAATAAAATATAAGAAATTATATACAAATTAATCATAATATTAAAGTAATACACAAATATTATAAAATAAGAATAATATATTAGTATAAATATAAATTAATATTTAAATTATTACTTAATTTCTAAATACATAACAACAAATATAGTAGTTTAAATGGATAATTAATAAAAGAAATAACAAAATAAATTAAACAAAAGTTAAATTTAAATTAAACATATAAAATATTAAACTAAATAAAAATTAAAATTATATAATTTATTAAACTGAATAAAAGTTAAATTTAAATTAAATATTTAGATATATAAAATGTTAAATTAAATAAAAGTTATTTTTGTATAGACTAGAAAATTTATATAAAGCAAGGATCTAAATAAATCTTATACTACATTTATTAATATAATAATTATAATCTTATACTATAAGTTTTAAAGTTTAAATCTAGATATTTTCTTATTTTAGATTTACAATTTATATTATATTATATGGTTTTTCTTTTAATTATAATATTGTTTAAATATTTCTTATAGTTATTCTGAAGACTCCTCTGACAGCCTGGATTTCTGCTTGGAGTTTATCATGCTGAGATTGCTTTGTTACAGATAGCGAGAATATATTCTCTTTCTAAGTTGCACGTAACCCAGCGCATGACCTGATATTTCATTCTTATTTCACGATATTCTGATTCGAGATATATAATATCTAAACCAATTACATACAAATTTTTTAATTTTTTTTTTAATTTTTTTGCTAAAGTTTAAAAACTATCATTACTGTTAATGTTATAGTATATGCCTCTAAGGCCTACGAGCCGGGTTGACAGAGACAATAGCTGCTTACGTAAACAATATGATCCCAAAAAAGATCTATCTATTTTTAAACCTATTCCAACAAACAACTAAGCAACCTACATATAATCCTAATAATAATATATTATCAACACAAATTCACTTTATAACTTTAATAATAAAATTTAACTCTTTAAAATATTCTACTAAATATTCCTATAAATACTTTTTTATAAATATATAAATATTATTCTTATAATACTTAAACAAAATTATAAAAAAATTTTAAAATTATCTTTTAATAAAAAAAACTTTTATTAGAAATATATTTTAAAAATTATTATATTATTATTATTATTATTTATCATACACGCGTACAACCTTTCGATTATAGCAGTTTGAAGAAACTATCTTAATACATAACTTTCACATCTCATTTAATTTTTACACATAAACATAAAACAAACAGTAAACTAAAAAATAGAATAAAATATGGAAAATACTTTTTGTTGTTGTATTTTTTTTT
>NW_011645567.1:0-3372 GCF_000225545.1 Orbilia oligospora ATCC 24927 | reverse complement strand
TAATCTACTTGAACAGTATTTAGTTTTACAGCTAATTACTGTATTACACTTTCTATTCATACAATTTTATATCTTCACCTCGAATACTATACTACCCTCTAAGAGATCTGAACATATAGAGTTGAGAAACATAGCAGAGTGTTAAGCTGTTTTAGGAAACCTTGCCAAAGAATCCTGGGACAGGTGTAACACTTTAACCGATCCAACTCTTGGAAGGAAGTAGTGTATGTCGGGAAGTTACGGTCTATCAGACATAGATATAAGTAGTAAAAGTCAAGAAAACTTCTACGATCCCCTTAAAACTTTAGCACAACTTGTAAATCAAAGAGTAGTTAGATACGCTGCAGCACAAACCGAACTACTAGCAAGTTAGGTAAGCCCTAGTCTCAAACTACAAAGTAGAACTGATATCAGAGAAAACAAAGAGTCTATTAGAATTTATAGACCACTAGGATCCCAAAACGAAATTACAACAGTTAAATTAGACATTCAAGTTCAACCTGTGGAAAGACCACAAGAAGACGCACGCAACAGACACATAAGAAAACTCAGTACAGACATTAACAACCTGCTAGCAACATTAAACATATCTACTAAACAAATGAACATCAATCCTAACAACGGTGGAAAAAGAAACTCCACCAACCCCAAACCAGAAAACCCCCCTCCTAAAACCCTCAAAAAATTGCAAATGCAATTGGAATTCTTGCAAAAGAAATACGACCAAGACATCGAAAAAGCCACCACCAAAATCTCTATCATAAATTCAAAAGGAGTGAAGATAGAAAAAAAACGTAACAAACTCCAAAAACGACTTAACAGCATAAAACCACCACAAATTGACAACCCAACTAAGTTCAACAGAACACCTGGAAAACTTGATCACTTTCTCTAGCAACTCAACACCCATTTCCAACTCCAAACCAGACGATTCCCTGATGATAAAACCAAAATCTTCTTCGCAGGAATATACCTTGAAGGTATTATCCTACAAACTTACATTACTTACCAACAACATTGTTCCAAACCCATTAAGGAGCAAGAAGAACATGTTGTCAAAGTTATAACCAACTACGATGCCTTCACCAAATTCCTTAAACAGCAGTATAGAGAAGACGACAAGGTCTCTCGTGCACGACGAAGCATCACCTCCCTCAAACAAACCAATTCCACTCGAAACTATTTTCAAGAATTCAACAAACTCGCAGTCCTAATTAAATAAAACGACGGTAATCTTTACTACCGAGCAAGAGAAGGACTCAAGACTGAGCTCCAACAATATGTCTACATTCAGGAGAAGAAACGGAAAGATAAAAACCTCCCTAATATAACTTGCATGGAAATGCAACAATATGCTATCGAAATTAACAATATCAATTTCAAAACTCACACCAACCAATCCTCCTATAACAATAAAAAGAAGAACAATAACAACTCCAACAACTTTGGAGGCAAGAAAAATAAAAAGGATAATAACGGACAATGGAAACGTGATAAAAACGGAAAGATGCACCCCAATCAGACTTTTAAACCTGCACCTATGGACCTCAACAACACACGACAACAGTATCCACACAACAAACCCAAAAAGGGTCCAAAATCCAACACGCCACTATACTGGAATTGTAATAAAACTAGATATTTTAGGGATAATTACCCGGAAAACCAACGAAATACTACACACCAACACAGACAGTTTTACAATACCAGTCAAAATCCTAAGACTCTAATAAAGGATTAAAAGAAATCTGTCGAATTCAAGATGATACTTCAGAAGAAAAACTCTATTGAAGATACTCAACAACAAATCCTCAAAACCGTTTATGAAAACTCTTTACAAGCCTCTACCTCTGATACCCAAATGAATACTCCTAAGTCAACGACCCAGAACGATGATGACGAAAAAATCGTTATCTAACCCTTAGATATCAACTATTTCCCTACCAAAGAACAATACCATTAGCTATAGTAAAACCCTCCACCAAGAAGGCACCTTTAATACCAACGAAAGCTCAATAAAAAACTCTATCAATACTACTTACAGAACAGGAAACACAAGTATCAACTCGTCAAAAGCAATCCTAAACCTCAAAACCCAATAATTCACTTAAGAACTACGTAATAACAACTTTTTACTGAACAACTTTTGTCAACCATCAATCTTTTCGAAGCGTATAAACAATATCTTGTACCACTTCTATTCTCTGACTAGGATAACAACGCATATTTTTTTTTATTATTTTTATTAAAAGACTCTTTTTTTTTTACCTCAAATAATAAAAAAAGCTCTTTTGTTAGTGGAAACATTTATAGTTCCGATTGTAACGATAAGACCCATATTTGGGTAGATTAAACGACCAAAAAAGATCAAAAATATATCAGATGCCTTAATTGTTACGTAAAATGTAATAGATACAATTACGCACGAGAACATAAGTGGACAGATAAAATAGAACTTAGAAAAACCTTATATCAAACAAACTTCAATTTATTCAAAAAACTCTATACCAACCACTTCGAAACATATCACCTCGCAATCAACGTTGAACATTCAGTTAAAACCCATGACCCACTCCCTAACTATCCAATGATAAAAGAATCCAAACTCCGCAAAAAAGTCGGATGTCACCTGTACATTAGAAGAATTACCGAATATACTCTATACAACGACACCTTTTATCTCTGCCCCAGATGCTACAGTAACTGATACTACTACACAGGACACGCGACCACACTCAACATAGTCTTCGAAGATGATTTAGAACAACACACTTATTCTACTTATCCAAAAAAACCACAATTTCAAACCTACATCCAACTCCTAGTCCATATAAACGAATATATCCAGAAGTTGCGACCTAATTTCTTCAAAGACCTCCTCACCTACAAACAAAATATTGAATTTCCACTCGACGAACACCTTCTCATTCATGGAAGTATCCCTGACGAAGGAAAATCATACCATATATATTCTGAAATTACCACCTCCCTCCTATACGGACAATTATATCTCTGCAGTAAACACCAGAATACTTGGAGAGAACGAACCGGATTCGTGCACTTTGCAGACATAAGAGAAAACCAGAAACAACCAGAATACCAATATAGTATATACTACGAAACGGAAAAAAGCTGGAACGACCTCCTCGACCATTATCTCGAAAAACACATCCTATGGATCCGTGCCACGAAAAGCCCCTTTAGACGAAGCGGCCTCAAACTCATCAACAAAAGAAAGGTACAGAATGACGAAATCCCCAACGCAAAATATGAGCTCGACCTCGTAACCTACTTGGAAAATCAGGAAAAGAAAATCTCCTATCCCATACACAATCTCAACCAAACCTGTCATAAAGACTACTTTCACAACAA
>NW_011645566.1:0-3571 GCF_000225545.1 Orbilia oligospora ATCC 24927 | reverse complement strand
TGTAAACAGATAATAATGGTTCGTCTGGCAACCGTAGTGCCCGTTGCGCCATTCCTTCAGTGACGGCATCAGCGACACCTGACTGAACAGCCCACCAGCAAAGTTCGGCTAGAGAGAGGGAGCGCTCTTTGTTGCAGCCAAGCCCAGCCAGGACGGTATCAACAATCCATTCGGCAACATTGTTCAGCGCAAGCGCTTGCAATCTTTCCGTTGACTGCCCGCGCAATTTGTTATCGCAGTGCCAGCACACCACTAACGCGCCAGGAGGATGCCATAGTGTTGTTAGCTCGGCATGATGGTAGTCAGAAACAGGGTACTGACACTTTTTAATGCGCTGACGAAGCCAGAACTCAAGCCCGGACATACCACCAGCAGCAGTAATGACCCGTTCATCGGTAAAGAAAGTGTGAAGGCTGGCATCATCCAGTAGCGGTTGCTGTGCATCGGGGATCCGACCAGACGGAAGGCGGGCCATGTTTTCTGGCTCCCGTTCAACCAGCACGCGACCTGATGCAAACAGGGGCATTAACTCCCGTCCTGGCTTGAACAGCACCACGCCAAGGCGAGGCACCATTTCAGGGGTAAGTAAGGCTCTCAATGCCCACCCCTTATACCGTCAGATCTTTAAATTTCTGTACGGCCTTCCCCATGTCCGCCATAGCATCCACAAACTCATCAAACTTACGGCTTGCCATTCCATAAGCCTGGAGGATTTCAAGCTTCAGAGGATCGAGTTGCTTTTTTATTTCAGCGCGGTCACCTGCCTTTTTTTCAGCTTCTTCAGCGGCACGAATGAGGGCTTCAGCCTGCTTGCGTAATTCTTCAGGGGTCACGGTTGGCTTATTCATAGTGGCTTCCTTCAATGTCTTCGACGACGCAATAACCGGCGCCACGGATTTATGACCAAACTTAGGGTGATGCAGGGTTGTTGTCCTGCCGTCATCAGTAACGCAGAGCAGGCTGTTTTCGCGGATGATATCGATCAGGTTTTCTTTATCCTTCCGGCTCAACGAGCTATATGCTGATACTTTGTGCGTCAGATGGGTGAGCGTTGCCCCATCAGGTTGTTTTTCAACAAACCGTTTAACCCTGGACAATACAGGCTGAAGGTGCGGAGGGGTCACTCTCACTGGAGACCCCCTGCTAAATCTTTATCGTGGGTAAAACTACCGTTCCAGGTGACCTTCATCGGAAGCTTCCCCTTCAGGTAGTTTTTGTACAGCCAGACAGCGCCTTCACGCAGCAGGACGGGCTGGTAGGTAGTAAAGCTCACCGCAGAGTTTGGCGATACTTTACTGCTTTTCTCGGTGAGGTATTTGTCGCGGGCATACGAACGAACACGCCACTGTGCACTGCGGCCTTCGGGATTGTCGTCGTACAGCCAGTTAGCAGAGACAAGCCAGGCACTGATCTTGGAGGTATTCACACCATTCAAACGCTTACAGAACTGTACAGGGGAAAGCCCGTCAGTGAAGAGACTCTCGAGATGCTCGATATATTCGGCCTGCTGGTGGGTAACTGTTTCCGCGCGCTGCCTGGCTTCAAATTCATCAGCCCATGCTCTCGCAGCCTGTGCCGGATCAGAGAAATTTGGTAATGATGGTGTACCAACTCGCATTTTCGCTTGTTGTTCGCATGTGATGAAATAACGACGAACCTGACGACCCTTCTCGTTTCTCTCCACCATCGCCAGTTCTTTACCCATATCAATGGTGATCAGGTAATCAACGGTTGGGCGTCCACCGAGGGGGTTCTCGCCAGAATTGGCGTAAACCACATAATCAGTATTTTCAGCAAAACCATACTGACTGATACGCCCTTTAATCCAGTTGGTGAAATCACGCCCAACGCCGAGAAAAGCATGTAACCTTTTAGCGCTGACCATCGGGGTTATGTGGTTGCCAATATTGCCCTGAGTGATCGGGATGATCTGATGTAGCTGACTCATTTTGCCTCCCCGTTGCGCAGATCGCTGATAAAAGGGAGATTGCTCAGAACGCGAACATAAAAGTCAGGGCTCAACCAGAGGGCATAGGCAAAAACCAACTCCTGAGAGGCGAAAGTACCCTGTAAGACTCCACCGCGAATAACATGCAACTTTTCCCAACGTTCACCAGGGAGAGCATTTAGAATTCTTTTTGCAGTTAGCGTCCTGAGATAAAACGCAGGTTTTTTGGACGCAGACCCACCTGAAGCCTTATGAATATCATTGAGACTATAAAGATTTGGTTCGAATGAGTTGATTAAACATCCATCAACAACAAGATAAGAGTCTTTTTTGGGCGTAGCAGTGCCCATAACATGATGATTGCTCATATTCTCTCCATACTCTGATTGTTGCGAAGGGCCTGCACGCCCGTTTCGCTTGCACTTTCCGACATTACTGCCATATTGACCAATATTCAACCCACAGCTGGACATATAACCACCTCTTTTTTATATGCCGTTATGGTTATCTCAACTTTTCCCTTCGGTACTATCGGTCCCCATTCCACCAGCATGCGCTTAATCTGGCTGTCGTCTCCCCAGACACCCGCATGCGTCAGCGCGTCAAGCAGGGCTTTGTTGTAATTATCGATATCCCGGCGGCGCGCATCCGGCGGGTACAGAGTGATTTCTACCGCTGCCAGTTCAGTCGATGGCTTCGGGAGACGTCGTAATTGCTCAATGATCGCCACGCAGGCAGCACTTTGGTATTTACGACCATCAGCGCTAATGAGGTGGCGACCGGCCAGCGGCCCCTTGTTAGGGGCGCGCCAGTAAGTGTTCACGCTCGGAGGAAAAGGCAAGACCAGTTTCATGCGGCCTCTCCCCGCATATTGCGAACAAGTTCAGAAACTGCAGTAATGATTTCGCTGGTGGCCGTCCGCTCCAGCCAGAGTTGATTGATGTTGGCTTTCAGCTTGTTCTGCTGTGATTCATCCAGCATGTCAGCACCATCCACCTGGTCGAATACAATTCCAACCTCCAGCGGCCAGATACGGGACTCTGGAAGCGGATCCGATACTGGTTTAGCTTTCTCACGGATGTGCATGCGGATCTGGCGAATATTGGACCAACTGGAAACATCCAGGCTTCCCATAGCTGCAATGAAATCAGTACTGTTCATGCCATATTCACCAGATGCTTCAAGGGCAACAGTCCGAATACGTTCCGACATATCCAGGCTCGCAGCAGCGTCATCGAATTCAATCGACAACAGCCACTCATCCACACCGAACAAAATACTCTCACGAATAAGCAGCTTCGCTTTGTCGATCGTTAATGGTGATACCTGAGTGAATTCCGGTGCTTCGACAGAATCCGCCGCCCAGGTATGCCCAAACTTCGATTCACTGAATGTGTATTCTTCTTTATCGCCGAACGCAGCTCTAACGCATGCCCACGCCTCGACACCGCTGATATCAAAAATATCTTTCTGGGTAAGTGGCAACTCTGCTTCTGGCTTGTCAGCTACAGATGGTGTGGCAGTTGCAGGTTGAGACTTGCTGGCAGCAAATTGCGCCAAAGTCATAAACGCCCGCCCTTTTGCCTCCAGTTCAGTACGGTTGATATAGCTGAACCGCTCACC
>NW_011645565.1:0-2196 GCF_000225545.1 Orbilia oligospora ATCC 24927 | reverse complement strand
ACAGGCGCGAGTACAGACATAAAACCACAGGAATAAGGGGTTAACCGTGGGTAACGAACCAATCTGGAAAGTCGAACGTCAGCCTAGTTGGCTGGTGGTAGCGATTAAAAAAACGATTACCGATCTGCCTGGTGGATATTCTGAGGCTGCGGAATGGTTGGGCGTGACAGAGAACGCATTGTTTAACCGCCTTCGTGTGGACGGGGATCAGATCTTCCCTATGGGATGGGCGATGGTGCTACAGAAAGCCGCCGGCGTTAGCTACATAGCAGATGCGTTTTCTCGTCAAACAGATAACGGGATTCATATCCCTGGTGCAGCACCAGAAACAGAGAACGAAGAAATTGGCTTAAAGCTGGCTGAGCTGGTGGGCAGGCTTGGGGATCTGGTCAACGCATACCGTCGATACATCGATGATGGTGTAGTTGATAAAGGGGAGTGGGACAGTCTGAATGAAATCGCCTACCAGTTCCGGGTAACGCTTATGACGTTCTTGAACCTGATTTCACGAGTTTATTGTCTTCCTGAAAAGAGTGACGCCCGCGAGTGTGCAGCTCCGGGCGCCTTGGCGAACAACTCTTCGAGTATGGAGAAATAATCCGCATGAGCAGTTTAACGGCTTTTTAACCGTCCACCGCAACTAAGGATGATCCCGGTTTCGGGTACTCCGTTGTTTCGGTATGAACGCAGATTATCAAACCGCTGGGTTCCGTGTAACCACAGTAGGGCGGTTTCAATTGTGGGGGTCTACAACCGGAGGGCAAAACGCCTGTGCGCGAACTTAACCGAAGGTTCAAAGACCACCGCGGAGTGCCAGTCCGTGTTATCCGCTGGGAGCCAGAAACACAGCGCGTTATCTATCTGCGTGATGGCTACCCGCACGAATGCTTCAGCCCACTTGAGCATTTCAGGCAAAAGTTCAGGGAGATAACGGACGATCATGAGCACTAAATTAACCGGCTACGTATGGGATGGTTGCGCAGCGTCGGGCATGAAGTTGTCCAGTGTTGCGATCATGGCTCGCCTCGCTGATTTCAGCAGCGATGAGGGCGTGTGCTGGCCGTCCATTGAAACTATTGCTCGCCAGCTTGGCGCGGGTCCGAGCACCATTAGAACAGCAATCGCTAAGCTTGAAAAAGATGGCTGA
Organism: Orbilia oligospora ATCC 24927; assembly: GCF_000225545.1. Taxonomy (NCBI): domain Eukaryota; kingdom Fungi; phylum Ascomycota; class Orbiliomycetes; order Orbiliales; family Orbiliaceae; genus Orbilia; species Orbilia oligospora. Next base: position 1,049 of record NW_011645565.1, on the reverse strand, counting down.
CTAACGCGTACACAGCGCCGTAATGGTAACCGTAATGCTTCGAACGTGTACCGCCTGAATGTGGCGAAACTTCAGGCTGCCGCATTTTCTCAACTGTCAGATTCTGACACATCAAAATCTGACGCATCAAAATTTGACACCTCAAAAACTGACCCGTCGAAATCTGGCAAAAACAGCGGTTTTGACCCGTCAGAATCTGGTGGGGATCCGTCAGTAAAATCAAAACAAGATCCACAAGTAACTTCAAAACCCTTTTGTCCGGTTGCGGCGCAACCAGACCCTGAGGTTGTGATTACTGATCAGGCCAGACAGGTTTTGTCTTACCTGAACCAGACTACTGGCTCACGCTACCAGGTATGCAGCACGTCGCTGGAGAATATTCGCGCCCGTCTTCGGGAACAATTCACGGTTGATGATCTGTGCCTTGTGGTGGATTACAAAAACGCTGATTGGCGTGATAGCGAGCAGGCTCAATACCTCCGCCCGGCAACTCTGTTTATTCCAAAAAACTTCCCTGGTTACCTGCAAAGCGCGACCAAATGGTCCAGTGCCGGCCGGCCTGAACGCGTTAACGGCAAATGGGAGACTAACTCAGCCAGCCGCGCAAACTTCCAGAGTGTTGATTACTCACTGCCAGAAAATTCGGGGTTCCGTTCATGATGACCAATAAATATTGCCAGGCGCTGGCGGCACTGCGTAGCAAACCAGCTCACGAATTGAAAGAAGTTGGCGATCAGTGGCGGACACCGGATCTGCTTTTTTGGGGGATCAACGCACTATTTGGTCCATTAGTTCTGGATCTCTTTGCTGACGACGATAACGCTAAGTGCCCCGTGTGGTACACCGCCGAAGATAACGCGCTGACGCAGGACTGGTCTGAACGTCTGGCAGAACTGGGTGGCGCTGGCTATGGCAACCCACCGTATAGCCGTTCGCAGTACCACGAGAAACAGGCGATCACTGGTATGACGCACATCATGAACTACGCAGCAGCCCAGCGCGAGAAGGGCGGCCGCTATGTATTCCTGATAAAAGCCGCGCCGAGTGAA